>NC_034178.2:56014727-56024727 GCF_002021735.2 Oncorhynchus kisutch | reverse complement strand
AGAACTTCATTTCAACCAGTTTTACCTCTGAGCTGTGACCCCGTCACAGTTCCTCAGTGATATCTTCGGGCCACATACTGTACACAGCTATCATATTTCTTCACTTTGATTAACATGTTTTAATTAGTTGCATATTAATTATGCAATTTGCATCATCTGTGACAGGAAAGTCATGCGGAAATGTCTTAATCATCTGGTTTGCTCCTCTCTGGCGCTGTCCTCTGGTGCAGAGAGCGAGAGCAATCGATCGTCCTGTGACTGTGTGACGGATGGCCCCGGGCTCGGCTGTGCTCACTGCTGGTTATCAGAGGGGCTAGCTAGGGCTGATTTGTGGCTGTGGTAGACTGAGGCTGAGGCTGTGGAAAGGAGAGGAGGGGAGTGGCTGTAAGACATCACTTTGTGGTAGTGACCTTGGCTTTGACAGGGGCTCTTTGGTCTCCTTCTGCAGTGGCAGAGAGGCAGTTATCAGTCAGTCAAAAAGTGAGCCAGTCAGTCAGTTGATCAGTCAGTCAGTTAACCAGGCAGGCAGTCAGTCAATCAGCCAGCCAGTCATCCAGCCGGGCCACAATGCTTCCTCAAAGCTCTTTAACTCAGCAAAGATAGATTAGGCCCCCTCTTCAGGGGGGCAGTGTGGAGCAGAGCGACGCGGAGTAGAGGAGAGTGTCGGCTGCTGCGCTTCTCTCTCCTTTGATACGGCTACACAGCTACACAGATAGGCTGAGCCACCAGCTCAAACGTGTCACAAAGCACCGGCACACTGGGGCCCAGGCTGCCAGAGCACGATTAAGATTTAATGGAAGCTCGTTGAAATGAATTGACTGTTCAGCTGACTCATGGTGTTGAATACAGACTCACTGGATGGAGATATCTCCAATACACCTGGTACATTACACTCACACCGGTGCACATTATTTCTATCTCAAATAAATAAAATATTAATAGTCGAATGCGCCGAATACAACAGGTGTAGGTTTCACCTTACAGTGAAATGCTTACTGACGAGCCCCTAACCAACAATGTAGTTAAAAAAAAAGAAGAGCAGCAGTAAAATAACAATAGCGAGACTATATACTGGGGGTACCGGTACAGAGTCAATGTGGAGACTATATACTGGGGGTACCGGTACAGAGTCAATGTGGAGACTATATACTGGGGGTACCGGTACAGAGTCAATGTGGAGACTATATACTGGGGGGTACCGGTACAGAGTCAATGTGGAGACTATATACTGGGGGTACCGGTACAGAGTCAATGTGGAGACTATATACTGGGGGTACCGGTACAGAGTCAATGTGGAGACTATATACTGGGGGTACCGGGTACAGAGTCAATGTGGAGACTATATACGGAGGTACGGTACAGAGTCAATGTGGAGACTACATACTGGGGGGTACGGTACAGAGTCAATGTGGAGACTATATACTGGGGGTTACCGGTACAGAGTCAATGTGGAGACTATATACTGGGGGTACCGGTACAGAGTCAAGTGTGGAGACTACATACTGGGGGGTACCGTACAGAGTCATGTGAGACTACATACTGGGGGTACCGGTACAGAGTCAATGTGGAGACTAATACTGGGGGTACTGTACAGAGTCAATGTGAGATACTACTGGGGGTACGGTACAGAGTCAATGTGAGACTACATACTGGGGGTACCGGTACAGAGTCAATGTGGAGACTAATACTGGGGGGTACCGGTACAGAGTCAATGTGGAGACTATATACTGGGGGTAACCGGTACAGAGTCATGTGGAGACTATAGACGGAGGTACCGGTACAGAGTCAATGTGGAGACTATATACAGGAGGTACCGGTACAGAGTCAGTGTAGAGACTATATACTGGGGGTACCGGTACAGAGTCAATGTGGAGACTATATACGGAGGTACCGGTACAGAGTCAATGTGGAGACTATATACGGAGGTACCGGTACAGAGTCAATGTGGAGACTATATACTGGGGGTACCGGTACAGAGTCAATGTGGAGACTATATACTGGGGGTACCGGTACAGAGTCAATGTGGAGACTATATACTGGGGGTACCGGTACAGAGTCAATGTGGAGACTATATCTGGGGGTACCGGTACAGATCAATGTGGAGACTATATACTGGGGGTACCGGTACAGAGTCAATGTGGAAGACTATATACTGGGGGTACCGGTACAGAGTCAATGTGGAGACTATATACTGGGGGTACCGGTACAGAGTCAATGGTGGAGACTATATACTGGGGGGGTACCGTACCAGAGTCAATGTGGAGACTATATACTGGGGGTACCGGTACAGAGTCAATGTGGAGACTATATACTGGGGGTACCGGTACAGAGTCAATGTGGAGACTATATACTGGGGGTACCGGTACAGAGTCAATGTGGAGACTATATACGGAGGTACCGGTACAGAGTCAATGTGGAGACTACATACTGGGGGTACCGGTACAGAGTCAATGTGGAGACTATATACTGGGGGTACCGGTACAGAGTCAATGTGGAGACTATATACTGGGGGTACCGGTACAGAGTCAATGTGGAGACTACATACTGGGGGGTACCGGTACAGAGTCAATGTGGAGACTACATACTGGGGGTACCGGTACAGAGTCAATGTGGAGACTATATACTGGGGGTACCGGTACAGAGTCAATGTGGAGACTACATACTGGGGGGTACCGGTACAGAGTCAATGTGGAGACTACATACTGGGGGTACCGGTACAGAGTCAATGTGGAGACTATATACTGGGGGTACCGGTACAGAGTCAATGTGGAGACTATATACTGGGGGTACCGGTACAGAGTCAATGTGGAGACTATATACGGAGGTACCGGTACAGAGTCAATGTGGAGACTATATACGGAGGTACCGGTACAGAGTCAGTGTAGAGACTATATACTGGGGGGTACCGGTACAGAGTCAATGTGGAGACTATATACGGAGGTACCGGTACAGAGTCAATGTGGAGACTATATACGGAGGTACCGGTACAGAGTCAATGTGGAGACTATATACTGGGGGTACCGGTACAGAGTCAATGTGGAGACTATATACTGGGGGTACCGGTACAGAGTCAATGTGGAGACTATATACTGGGGGTACCGGTACAGAGTCAATGTGGAGACTATATACTGGGGGTACCGGTACAGAGTCAATGTGGAGACTATAACTGGGGGGTACCGGTACAGAGTCAATGTGGAGACTATATACTGGGGGTACCGGTACAGAGTCAATGTAGAGACTATATACTGGGGGTAACGGTACAGAGTCAATGTAGAGACTATATACTGGGGGTACCGGTACAGAGTCAATGTAGAGACTATATACTGGGGGTACCGGTACAGAGTCAATGTGGAGACTATATACTGGGGGTACCGGTACAGAGTCAATGTTGGAGACTATATACTGGGGGTACCGGTACAGAGTCAATGTGGAGACTATATACTGGGGGTACCGGTACAGAGTCAATGTGGAGACTATATACTGGGGGTACCGGTACAGAGTCAATGTAGAGACTATATACTGGGGGTACCGGTACAGAGTCAATGTAGAGACTATATACTGGGGGTACCGGTACAGAGTCAATGTAGAGACTATATACTGGGGGTACCGGTACAGAGTCAATGTAGAGACTATATACTGGGGTACCGGTACAGAGTCAATGTAGAGACTATATACTGGGGGTACCGGTACAGAGTCAATGTAGAGACTATATACTGGGGGTACCGGTACAGAGTCAATGTAGAGACTATATACTGGGGGTACCGGTACAGAGTCAATGTGGAGACTATATACTGGGGGGTACCGGTACAGAGTCAATGTGGAGACTATATACTGGGGGTACCGGTACAGAGTCAATGTAGAGACTATATACTGGGGGTACCGGTACAGAGTCAATGTAGAGACTATATACTGGGGGTACCGGTACAGAGTCAATGTAGAGACTATATACTGGGGGTACCGGTACAGAGTCAATGTGGAGACTATATACTGGGGGTACCGGTACAGAGTCAATGTGGAGACTATATACTGGGGGTACCGGTACAGAGTCAATGTAGAGACTATATACTGGGGGTACCGGTACAGAGTCAATGTGGAGACTATATACTGGGGGTACCGGTACAGAGTCAATGTGGAGACTATATACTGGGGGTACCGGTACAGAGTCAATGTAGAGACTATATACTGGGGGGTACCGGTACAGAGTCAATGTGGAGACTATATACTGGGGGTACCGGTACAGAGTCAATGTGGAGACTATATACTGGGGGGTACCGGTACAGAGTCAATGTGGAGACTATATACTGGGGGTACCGGTACAGAGTCAATGTGGAGACTATATACTGGGGGGGTACTGGTACAGAGTCAATGTGGAGACTATATACTGGGGGTACCGGTACAGAGTCAATGTGGAGACTACATACTGGGGGGTACCGGTACAGAGTCAATGTGGAGACTATATACTGGGGGTACCGGTACAGAGTCAATGTGGAGACTATATACTGGGGGGTACCGGTACAGAGTCAATGTGGAGACTATATACTGGGGGGTACCGGTACAGAGTCAATGTGGAGACTATATACTGGGGGGTACCGGTACAGAGTCAATGTGGAGACTATATACTGGGGGGTACCGGTACAGGGTCAATGTGAAGACTATATACTGGGGGGGTACCGGTACAGAGTCAATGTGGAGACTATATACTGGGGGTACCGGTACAGAGTCAATGTGGAGACTATATACTGGGGGTACCGGTACAGTCAATGTGGAGACTATATACTGGGGGTACCGGTACAGAGTCAATGTGGAGACTATATACTGGGGGTACCAGAACAGAGTCACTGTGGAGACTATATACTGAGGGGTACCAGTACAGAGTCATTGTACGGGGCACCGGTTAGACTAGGTAATTGAGATAATATATACATGTAGGTAGAGTTATTAAAGTGACTATGTATAGATAATAAACAGAGAGTAGCAGCGGTGTAAAAGGTGTGTGGAGGGGGGCAATGCAAATAGTCTGGGTAGCCATTTGATTAGATGTTCAGGAGTCTTATGGTTTGGGGGTAGAAGCTGTTTAGAAGCCTCTTGGACCAAGACTTGGCGCTCCGGTACCGCTTGCAGTAGCAGAGAGAACAGTCTATGACTAGGGAGGCTGGAGTCTTTGACAATTTTAGGGCCTTCCTCTGACACTGCCTGGTATAGAGGTCCTGGATGGCAGGAAGATTGGCCCCAGTGATGTACTGGGCCATACGCACTACCCTCTGTAGTGCCTTGCGGTCGGCGGCCGAGTAGTTTCCATACCAGGTAGTAGTGCAACCACTTATGATACCCTCGATGGTGCAACTGTAGAAACTTTTGAGGATCTGAGGACCCATGCCAAATCTATTCTGTCTCCTGAGGAGGAATAGGTTTTGTCTTGCCCTCTTCACGACTGTCTTGGTGTGCTTGGACGATGTTAGCTTGTTGGTTATGTGGTCACAAAGGAACTTGAAGCTCTCAACCTGCTCCACTACAGCCTCATGGATGAAAAATGGGGGAGTTCTCAGTCCTCTTCTTCCTGTAAGTCCACAATGATCTCCTTTGTCTTGATCATGTTGAGGGAGAGTTTGTTATCCTGGCATCACGCGGCCAGGTCTTTGACCTCCTCCCTATAGGCTGTCTCGTCGTTGTCGGTGATCAGGCCTACCACTGTTGTGTCATCAGCAAACTTAATGATAGTGTTGGAGTCGTGCCTGGCCGTGCAGTCATGAGTGAACAGGGAGTACACGGGGAGACTGAGCACGCACCCCTGAGGGACCCCTGTGTTGAGGATGTGTTGTTACCTACCCTCACCACCTGGGGGTGGCTCATCAAGAAGTCCAGGATCAAGTTGCAGAGGGAGGTGTTTAGTCCCAGGGACCTTAGCTTATTGATGAGCTTTGAGGGCACTATGGTGTTGAACGCTGAGCTGTAGTCAATGAACAGTATTCTTACATAGGTGTTCCTTTTGTTCAGGTGGGAAAAGGCAGTGAGGAGTGCAATAGAGATGTCAATGGGACTAATAAAGGATAAAAACAAGTAGTTTAGTGTGGATATTGTCATTTTTTCTTCATCTCTAAATCTCTCTTTCAATATGAATTTATTTGATACTTCTCTCTTCCAGGTGGTCCTCCACCCGACCCCTAACAGCCCCAAAGCCTCAGAGCTCCATAAGATGGCCATCACTAAGGCCTGCCCCGACCAGAACCTTCAGATCAAACTGGCCATCCGCATGGACAAACCGCAGAACATGAAGCATTCTGGGTAAGCATGGACAAGCTACAGATCTGATCTGTACAACTCTTAGAAAGTTTCCCATGGAATGCTCTATAAAATTATCGAGGACCATAATCATAAATATTGTATGACATTGACATACCATTCAGACCACCATCAGGTGTTGGATTTCATTGAGACAATCTATATGAATTATCTTGTGTTTCCATAGATACACTATAATATTATAGTTGCAGCACATGACTAGATGTCTTATGACCATTCTGCCTGCCTGTTGAGGGCCCTTTTGTCCTTGTCTGTTTCACCTTTGGGGAGCAACAAAGCCTCTGTCAACTCAGGGTCATCCAGTCTGCATGAAACATCATTGTCATCCCTAATGGAAACCACATGTGATCTTATGTAAAGTTAATGTGATAACATGTGACAACATGTAAAGCAACATGTGATAACATGAAACTACACATAACATGAATTCTGTGTTTTTCTGTAAGAGATATTATAAACAGTGATTAGATCAGCCTCTCCTTTCCACGTAGGAGGGGATACAGTCTTGTCTATACATTTAGTGCGGGCTAAACCTGTCCATTCTGTTGCTGTTGCTACAACACAGGAAACAATATTAGCCAATTCTCATACCAATGCCATGTAATAAACTTTAACATTGTTTTCTGGAAGGTATTTGTGGGCTTTTGGGAAAAACGTCTGGAAGCGATGGAAGAAGCGTTTCTTTGTCCTGGTTCAGGTAGGTATATAATCAGCCTCTGAAATATCAGGTCTGCTCAATTCAAAGGTTATTCAAATTAGTACACCACCAACACCTTAAGAAACATGTGCCTGAAGCAGTGGCGTATTTAGGTATAGGTGACATTGGCAGTCGCCCAGGGTGACATCTTGCAGGGGGCGGCACGGGGCACCCGCACAAAAACATCGTAATGGTAACATTTGCGCGATAGGTTTTCTAATGCTCATTTGCACGTCATGTCAATGATATCATGTCACCGTGTGGGACTGTGGGTCAATTAACTTTGTCGGAGTGGGCGCCCTGATTCTAGTTTGTGAACTAGGCAGGCTACTACCTGGGAAGGTCTCCCACTCAGAAGTATGAGATGGGGAGGGGGGCGGGGGTAGATTGACCTCAGGGCTCCCCTCTGGGAGCTGGAGGTAGGGGGAGCGGGGGAATCTATCAAATAGCGCACCTCTAACTTTATACAGTACTAATGAAATTAGTAAATCACACTACGAAATGCTACCAAATATACCATAATTCATTCATAACACTGTGAATATATAGTTTCAGGCATGTTGTTGCTTTTTGTTTGTGTGAAGTCGTTAAGAATAATATTAAACCAGTCTGCACACCACCAAGGTGAATTGGTTTAGTCTTGACTCTCCGTTTAAGGGGGGGGGGGGGGGGTGCTGAAGGGCGGGTGTTCCCGAACTGCCACTGGGAAGGGATGGTTTCCACACAAATATAACACCTTTTTAAAGAAGCTCATACTTGAAAAGTCACGACTGATCCTGTAATGTTCCTCAGCACATGAAGGGTATGACGTGTCTGTCCTCTCTCCTGCAGGTGAGCCAGTACACCTTTGCCATGTGCAGCTACAGAGAGAAGAAGTCTGAGCCACAGGAGCTGCTACAGCTGGATGGTTACACTGTGGATTACACTGACCCCCAGCCAGGTACATACAGTTGAAGTCGGAAGTTTACATACACCTTAGCCAAATACATTTAAACTCAGTTTTTCACAAATCCTGACATTTGATCCTAGTAAAATTTCCCCGTCTTTGGTCAATTAGGAACACCACCTAATTTTAAGAATGTGAAATTTCTGAATAATAGAGAGGGAATGATTTATTTCAGCTTTTATTTCTTTCATCACATTCCCAGTGGGTCAGAAGTTTACATACACTCAATTAGTATTTGGAAGCATTGCCTTTAAATTGTTTAACTTGGGTCAAACGTTTCGGGTAGCCTTCCACAAGCTCCCACAATAAGTTGGGGGAATTTTGGCCCATTCCTCCTGACAGAGCTGGTGTAACTGAGTCAGGTTTGTAGGCATCCTTGCTCGCACACGCTTTTTCAATTCTGCCCACAAATGTTCTATAAGTTTGAGGTCAGGGCTTTGTTATTGCCACTCCAATACCTTGACTTTGTTGTCCTTAAGCCATTTTGACACAACTTTGGAAGTATGCTTGGGGTCATTGTCCATTTGGAAGACCCATTTGCGACCAAGCTTTAACTTCCTGACTGATGTCTTGAGATGTTGCTTCAATATATCCACATAATTTTCCTCCTAATTTTTCCATCTATTTTGTGAAGTGCACCAATCCCTCCTGTAGCAAAGCACCCCCACAACGTGATGCTGCCACCCCCGTGCTTCACGGATGGGATGGTGTTCTTCGGCTTGCAAGCCTCCCCCTTTTTCCTCCAAACATAACGATGGTCATTATGGACAAACAGTTCTATTTTTGTTTCATCAGACCAGAGGACATTTCTCCAAAAAGTACTATATTTGTCATCATGTGCCGTTGCAAACTGTAGTCTGTTTTTATTTATGGATGATTTGGAGCAGTGGCTTCTTTCTTGCGATATAGGACTCGTTTTACTGTGAATATAGATACTTTTGTACCTGTTTCCGCCAGCATCAGAACACGTCTCCTTCCTGAGCGGTATGACAGCTGCGTGGTCCCATGGTGTTTATACTTGCATACTATTGTTTGTACAGATGAACGTGGTACCTTCAGGCGTTTGGATATTGCTCCCAAGGTTGAACCAGACTTGTGGAGGTCTACAATTTTTCTGAGGTCTTGGCTGATTTCATTTGATTTTCCCATTATGTCAAGCAATGAGGCACTGAGTTTGAAGGTAGGCCTTGAAATTCATCCACAGGTACACCTCCGATTGACTCAAATTATGTCAATTAGCCTATCAGAAGCTTCTAAAGCCATGACGTCCTTTTCTGGAATTTTCCAAGCTGTTTAGAGGCACAGTCAACTTAGTATACGTAAACTTCTGTCCCACTGGAATTGTGATACAGGGAATTATAAGTGAAATAATCTGTCTGTTAACAATTGTTGGAAAAAGGACTTGTGTCATGCACAAAGTAGATGTCCTTACCGACTTGCCAAAACTATAGTTTGTTTACAAGAAATTTGTGGAGTGATTGGAAAGCGAGTTTTAATGACCATCCAAAGTGTATGTAAACTTCAGACTCTAACTGTATATACACACACGCACACAAGCACAAATGGATGCATGCGCACATACACTTATGCACACACACACATACACACACACAACTTGTCCCTGAACCCTCTTCTCTGTCTCTAGGTCTGGATGGTGGGAGGACCTTCTTCAACGCAGTGAAGGAGGGCGACACTGTGATCTTTGCTAGTGATGACGAGCAAGACCGCATCCTGTGGGTCCAGGCCATGTACCGGGCCACCGGTCAGTCCCACAAGCCCGTGCCCCCCACCCAGGTCCAGAAACTCAACTCCAAGGGGGGCGCAGCTGCCCAGATGGATGCGCCTATCTCCCAGTTCTGTGAGTAAACCAATACTAAACTTCACCATCAGATCAACCAATCAGAAGGCAGTGTCAGGTTTCATCCCCCCAATCCCGTGACAGCTCTCATCCATAACATTTCACCACGCCATGCGTCTCTCCCCACGCCACACTGCAGGCACATACTGTAAGTGTTACACATTGCTCTGTGGAACTAACAGTAACACACAGCCACGCA
>NC_034178.2:55232227-55337227 GCF_002021735.2 Oncorhynchus kisutch | reverse complement strand
GGACGACGGTCCGATGTCAGAATGGTTCCGATAATAACTACAGAACGAAGCCAACATCAGCGTGAGTTTTGGTTGCGAATTTTATGAACTTTGAACTCTTATTCACTACAGAAGTGATACCTCCTAGCCGTTGAGTTAGCAACAGCCGCTGCAAACGAGGGTTAGGAAGGAACAGACAGAGTATCCCGTCTATCACACAACGACGTTACTACAACGTATTCAATTGACCGACAAAGACATTCTTTCCGATGAGACTGAATTAAGGTGACGATTAATATTGACTGCTATTGATGTAAAATATTACTAGGAGTTTATTCAGAAGATAACAGCTCTATAAATATTATTTTGTGGTGCCTCGACTTTCGTTAATTACATTTACATGATTAGCTCAATCAGGTCATATTAATTACGGAGAAATTATTTAATAGAATAGCATGTCATATCACTTAATCCGGCATAGCCAAAGACACAACATTATTGGTGCCCCCTGTGAGGAATCTAAAATAGAATGAGGCTTTAATTTTGATTCAGCCTGTATAAAATTGAATAGCAGATTACATAATATACCAAGTTTATTGTACACATTTTTGGAGTGATAGAGACAAGCATTATTGGGTGTGTGTGTGCTGAGGATTCCCCGCCTCCGTGTTGTTCTCTGACGTAGTCAGTGGGTAACGTAAGCAAATACATTTCTGTATGAGGGCTGATAAAGCTAATCTGAGAAATCTGAGAAATAGAGTGTTTGGCCAAACGCAGGGCTATTTCTGCCTGGCGCATTTCAGACGCGGGTAGGCTCTGTCATTATTAATTTCTCGAGCGAGGACAAAGAGCCAGCCAATTGAAATCCAGGAGATATAAGCTTGACCAGCGATATATATATCTCTGTCTCTCTCGCGCTTCCTCACGAGTAGACCACGGTGCATTTCGTTGTTTGCCGCGTGTTCCGGTTAAAACATCGTCAAAAAACGCCGAAAAGTGTTTGAACATAATACGTTGTAAGTAAAACCTTTCCCTTGCCAAGGGAATCCTATGTGCTGCATTTTCAGGCACTAAGGAGGGTTTAGTTTGGATGAGATGCTAAAGCTAACAAGGGAAAATAGCCATTTTCCTTTCCTTGTGTCACATTGAAACGGAAGTCCCGCCCCGGGTAGTTACGTTTGATTTCACGGTGTGAAATCATTGACCGCTGACGTGTGCCCTACTATATTAGATCATGAAGAATTATTCAGGTCACACTCAAGTCATTACTTGTGATATCCAGACAGATATCAATGTCTTATCCAATTGAACTAATAAGTGTAAATCTGGCAATTTACATTCTGAAATAGATATTTTAAATAATATCCAAATTGATGAGTTTTCTAAATAAGACATTGTAAACTTTTTCCAACCTAACCTAGATGAAGCAACTTCTCAGGTTAATTAAAGTTTAATTCCCAAATAGCCTATACAGGCCTGATTTATCATTAAATTGATCAATCAGTAAAATTAGGTTTTTGCAAAACCATTCACTAATCCAGTACTGACAGAAGCCCTGCCCCAGCGGGAATCCCATGTGGCTTCGGCCTTAGGGAGAAGTGTACCACAGTGTTGAATGTTCCCAACATTTGATCTACTGTTTACACTTATGATATCCAATCAATGGAGATTGTATGGATTATCGTCTCATTCAATTTAATAAGTAAATTGTTGAACATAACCTAATGTTCTTCCAATCAAATGAGACACTTTTAAACTTCTCATATTAACCTTGATGAAGAAACTTCTCAGGTTAATTAAAGTTGAATACCTAGATAGCCTACCCAGGTAGGATTAATCATTGGAAATTATTAATTAATTCAATTTGATTTTGCAAATTCATTCACATCCAACTTCCACATTACTGGTATGGTACTGATGGTTCGTCAACATCTATAAATAGATTAAACTTGTCTTTGCAGCTTCCAATGAATTCCAAACCCAAACTAAATTTTTCTAATGTGCAAGCTATCAAAGGAGGTGGTCACCACTCCTCCGCTAATTAGTGAACCTCCACCCATAAAATAATTGATCTCTGACCTCAGCAGCGATGTCAACCCTAATTATGCCATTAGCGAAAAAACAGCCGAAATTGCAAACGCTCTCCAAAATCAACCATCAATCACAGGCTTTGTGACGGTTCTCCCCACTTTTGCACTGATGTATCGCCATAAAAATGTGGCATCAGTCCAATACCACAGTGCACAGCTGAAGCACGTGCCAGACATGGCTAACATGAGGGGACAGGTGGAGAGAACTGAGCAACTATTGACAAAAGCAGGAAATGAAAACATTCTGCTAGTCGAGGAACTGCGTTTGAAATCTGAACAATTAAAATAATTGCAAATACTTATGACGATGAACGAGCACAAACTCTCCAACAAAATCGTTGTCTCCAGGAACAACTCGATTTAGCCAAAACTAAATACGAGGTAGTCCACTCCAAACTAGATAAATATGTTGAGATATCTACAAACAGGAGTGCGCAATTTGATAACATGCAGGCAATTTTGTTGAACGTTACTCAGAGTAACACGGTTCTACTCAAAATTCTGCAGACCAAAGAAAATCAATTAGTGAACACAATGACAAAGTTGGATGACAAATCAGCAGAACTCATTGAAGTCGCTGACCAAATGAATGATGAGAGAACTCGGGTGATGAAGATGGAAATCTTGATTTCTAAGCAAGCGGAAGAAATCTCATCACTGAATCTCTCCCTCCGTACTCAAGACCTCTATCTGCACACCATGACAGATAAGTTTGAGACCGAAAGGAGCAAGAGCGACACTCACGTGTCCAAAATCAGTACTCTAAGCGCTCAAGTGGACTCTGCAATGCAGCAGAATACCACCCTTAGGTACCATCTGGAGGAAATCCAGAATGGTCACGCTCCACAGCGTGACTACCTATCCAAGCAACCCGAGCCCTGCACTCAAAGGAGTGAAGATGATAGGTTTCAGACATTGCCTCCATTAAGTGTCCCTCAGTCTTCTCCTCTTGGCCATTCGGCACTGAGTAATATGGCGCCTCTTGGCCAACATAGCCAAAGCTTGGCTTCTCCTCTTGGCCTTTCGGCCCCATTTTCCCCACAGGATGAAGCCAACCCTCTCCGCCCGCTTGACACGGAATACCTAGACAAACCTGTCAAGAATTTCCCCACCTTTGACCCATTTCCAGGTCAGCCAAATGATACTGAGACGTTCCTAGCTGACATAGAGGACGCGTTGGATGGCTACCCGAACGCTACGGGTTCTGACAGGGTTTACCTGTTGAAGCGAATGTCAAACAGACACGTGACAAGGTTCATTCGTCTACAACAGCAACACGTGCTAAATGACTACGCTAAACTTGCCACAGCTTTGAAATTAGAAATCAGTGGTTCTGCGACTCGCAAACACGATAGCTCACTGGCTAACACGGTCAAACAAGCTCGGAACGAACACCCACAAGCTTACTATCATAGGCTTCGTTCAGCTTACTTTGGCCTACTCACGGAAACAGCCATGGAAGACCTGTTACCATTTAAACAAATGTTCCTGTCGAACATGTATCCTACCTTCATTACCTACTTGGGCCCTGCCGCCCACCTTGGCTTGCCTATCTTACAACTCAGAGAGCATGCAAGCACAGCTTTTGAGGCATCAAAAGCTCGCAACGCTAAGAGCCCTGACCACTCGGTTTTGAAGTTTGACCAGGAGAATTCACTCCAGTTAGAGCGTGCATTATCAGGTATTGAAGCGTTAAGACATGGCGCACAGCAACAGTTGCTACCGTGAAACCATGTTTCCAATAACCTCCGCTGTCTAAATAACTGTAAAGTACGTCGCCATCAAAACGACTATCGCTACAATCGACCTGTTCACTACGTTCCTGCACCCAACCCACACAAAGTGTCAGAGCACAAGGGTAACAAAGGGTTGAAGGATGATCAAAACGTAGACCAATGTTCTCCAGAAGTTCCGCTATGTGAAGAACTAAACAAAGAAACATTTGAGAAAAGGGTAAAAGATCAGTCACAAGGACTAGACAGGGAATTACCGGACACCAGGTCCGCAGGAATTAACACCCATAACAAGGACATTAAAATTCAATTATCTCCCGCTCTCACTCGAGACCCTATCCAGGGCCCACTTGGTCAAGAAACAAGCCCACAGGCTTTGCCTATAGACTCTGATACAAAGGTTGCGAAGAAAAAGGTCAAAGGCTTCATTAAAGCCAAGCCCGCTCAAAATCGGAAAAGTCGATCTGCTTCCACCTTGAACAGAATTGACACATCACGTTGTTGCGAACGACCACTCCACTTTGTGGGGAATATGTCCATTAAACATAAATCAAAACGACCATACCTAGAAACAGTCCTGGAGGACTGCTTAACTTGTCATGCGTTAATTGATTCTGGTGCGACAATATCACTCATATCTCAAACATTGTTTGATGATCTAAAAAGCGCTTTCAAGCCAACTAAACGTTGGTTAAAAGTGGAACGATGCAACACTACACTTCGAGGGGTCACTCAGACTACCTCGCCTCCCACATTGAGAGTCATGCTGAAACTACACTTCAAGGACGTATCGCTCGTCCACTCTGTGTATGTTACCAGCCTCGAAACTGTACCCCTGCTACTTGGAGCAGATTTGATGGATCGGTTACTCCCATTGATGGATTAGAAAACCAACCAGGCATGGTCACAGGCTACAGTGCCTTCTCCACCGACCACACTGTCGTCCCCTAACGCTAGCTGCAACGCAGTCATTCACGAGGGGTATCTGTAAAAATCACCCCTTGGGAAAAAGACGTTTAGAAACCTCTTGGGGCAGAATCCGATCCAAGGAGATATTACGATATCTCGACACATTCCATCAGCCAATCTGATTGACCATTCTTGTTATGATTTCGAGCCAGCTGTCTCTGTGAATGAGCAACTTCCCTCCTCCTTGCAGTTGTGCAATACGGTAGTTGAGATGAACTTCTCTTGCCCTTCGGACACTTCCGCAAGCACTGTGGCCGTCTCAGCAAGAAAAACATTGATGCGCAGAGTATACACTGCTTCCGATGATACACCTTCCATCAGTCTTAAATGTAAGAAGTTTGGCACCACCAAGACTCTTCATAGCCCGGCCAAACTGAGGAATCGGGGGAGAAGGGCGTTGGTCAGGGAGGTGACCAAGAACTCGATGGTCACTCTGACAGAGCTCCAGAGTTCCTCTGTGGAAATGGGAGAACCTTCTAGAAAGACAACCATCTCTGCACCACTCCACCAATCAGGCCTTTATGGTAGTGGCCAAATGGAAGGTGCTCCTCAGTAAAAGTCACATGGCAGCCTGCTTGGAGTTTGCCAAAAGACACCTAGGGACTCTGACCAGGAGCAACAAGATTCTCTGGTCTGATGAAAACAAAATGTAATTATTTGACCTGAATTCCAAGTGTTACGTATGGAGTGAACCTGGCACCATCCCTTCGGTGAAGCGTGGTGGTGGCAGCATCATGCTATGGTGATGTTTGTCAGCGGCAGGAACTGGGAGACTAGTCAGTATCGAGGGAAAGATGAAAGGAGCAAAGTACAGAGAGATCCTTGATGAAAACCTGCTCCAGAGCGCTCAGGACCTCATACTGGGGCGAAGGTTCCAACAGGAAAACGACCCCAAGGACACAGCCAAGACAACACAGGAGTGGCTTCTGGACAAGTCTCTGAACATCTCTGGAGAGCTGAAAATAGCTGTGCAACGACGCTCCCCATCCAATCTGACAAAGCTTGAGAGGATCTGTGGAGAAGAATGGGAGAAACTCCCCAAATGCAGGTGTGTCAAGCTTTTAGCGTCATACCCAAGAAGACTCAAGGCTGTAATCGCTGCCAAAGGTGTTCCAACAAAGTACTGATTAAAGGGTCTGAATACCTATGTAAAGGTGATATTTGAGTTTTAATTTAATTGGATAAATTTGCCAAATTTTGCTTTGTCATTATGGGGTATTGTGTGTAGATTCATGTGTGGGGAAAAAACTTTTCTATCCATTTTAGAATAAGGCTGTAGCATAACAGAATGTGGAAAAAGTCAACGGGTCTGAATACATTCTGAATGCACTGTATCTCTTGGAATTTCATTGAGACCAGGGGTTTTCCCCATCTGAAAATAATCAATTGCCAACCATAGTTTGTCATGTAATTAGGCCTTCACAATATTTTTTTTTGTGTCGAGGATAGTTTAAAAAAAAATGATATCACAAAACTTATTGTCAAATGAGGTTGGAGGAACTTGACAAAATAACATTTGTTTAAAATATTGTTTCATTTTACATAAAAAAATCTCTGTTGGTGAGATAAGGATGCGCAGACCAGCAGGCTGGAGTGTTTACGGACATATTCAAACTCTCACTACCCATGACAAGTCTGTTGGCCCAACCGGCTTCAAGATGTATAAAATCGTTCCTGGACCCAAGAAAGTGAAGGTAACTGAACTATACTGAACAAAAATATAAACACAACATGTGAAGTGTTGGTCCAATGTTTCATGAGCTGAAAGAAAAGATTCCAGAAATGATATATACGCACAAAAGCATATTTCGCCCCAATTTTGTGCACAAACTTGTTTACATCCCTGCTAGTGAGCATTTCTCATTTGCCAAAATAATCCATCCACCTGACAGATGTGGCATATCAAGAAGCTGATTAAACCTCATGGTCATTACACAGGTGCATCTTGTGCTGGGGACAATAAAATGTGCTGTTTTGTCACACAACACAATGCCACAGATGTCTCAAATTTTGAGGGAGCGTGAAATTGGCATGCTGACTGCAGGTATGTCCACCAGAGAATTGAATGTTCGTTTCTCTACCATAAGCTGCTTCCAATATCGTTTTAGAGAATTTGGCAGTACGTCCAACCGGCCTCACAATCGCAGACCATGTGTAACTACGCCAGCCCACAACCTCCACATCAGGCTTCTTCACCTGCAGGACCGTCTGAGACTAGCCACCCGGACAGCTGATGAAACTGAGGAGTATTTATGTCTGTAATAAAGTTGTTTTGTGGGGGAAAACTATTTCTGATTGACTGGTGCTGGCTTCCCAGTGGGAGGGCCTATGCCCTCCCAGGAAGGCCAAGAAGATCACCAAGGACGTCAGCCACCCGAGTCACAGCCTGTTCACCAAAGGTGCACCAAAGCTGGGACTGAGAGACTGATGAACAGCTTCTATCCTTAGGCCATCAGACTGTTAAACAGCCACCACTAGACGCTTCCGCGCACTACATACAGTCTATGCATATGCAATAGAGGTGTTACTTTTCTGTAAGCACTCTTACAGTAGGTCAAATTTATTAATAAGTGCTTCGTACATGAGCCCCAAGTTGGCACAAGATAGACGTTTAAGCAGCACCTTGAGGTTTCTGTCTGTGGCTGTTCTTTTTACATGTATGTCCGATTTGGCCCACTCACTGTGAGCGCAGAGCGCTTTGAAGACAATACCACACACTGTGTGGAAAGAGCTCGCTACCCACCGTGGCCTCCGCCATAGCCTACAGTTCTTCATCACCAGAGAAGACTGGGAATATATCACCATTTACCTACTTCTAGGCTGCTCTACATATGTATTTGGTTTGTCATTCTATAGGTTTTCATGGAATTTCTGTGGTGATTTAAATTTAATTCATTTAGAATTCATCAGAATATATATTCCAGAAGTAGTTTTACCAGCCCCGTGCTCCGGCTGCACTACAGCCCCGATAACACCTGCTAAAATGTGTACAAGACCAATAACATTGTATTTAAATAGAATTTTATTTGAACTCCTAATTATCTAACATGAATTCAATGTCACAGGCACGCATCAAACTTACTGAACAAAGGGAAATATAAGACAGCAACACATGCATGTGAATCAGGGTTATGCAATCAATGTAAAGACTAAAGGCTATTTAAGGTCATTCCTTTCCAGTGTTATGGGAGGGGAGCAGCCATAGAGATAAAATAACTACAATTACTAATTCTATTTCTATGGGAACAGCACAATGTTCTATAATTTGGGTGTGGTTGCTTCTTTGGTGGTTAGAAAAGAAAAAGGTGACACTCATTTCTACTTGGTGTTTATTTATTTCACCAATGTTTCTGCTAAAGAGCCTTCATCGGGGTGTGGTTGGATAAAAGTGAAGGATCACGTCTGAATTAAACACCTTGAACAACACCTGGCTGATCAGTCAGAGAAATCATAATTAACAGACAAACCTTTGCTTACAGTCCTGGAACCAGGTCAACTTTATATTACTACTACAGAGTGGCTGGCATGGCCTGACATCTGTTGAGACTTGGAAACTGTGCAAATATCTTATCAAAGCTTCCAATTGCCCTAAGTCCAGTAATACTTTGGATCTAAGGCTCAGGCTGCCTTGTTGGCACATAGTTCTGCCTGATGGTGTGCCAGCCAGCCAAGTCCTGCCCACATAGCAGGATAGGCCCTAATGCCTGAGTTAGCGTTTGATCATTACATTATTGCTGCCTGTGGGGATAATCAAATCACACCATTAGCTAGCAGTCCTATGTTTCCCTTATAACAGTTGTCTTGATTTTGGTTTGATGTTGATAGTTCTTATCCTGACTCACAACATTAAAACCTATGATCACACTGTATAACGCAAAATGTAAATATGAGAGTGTGTGTTTAGTATATTACCAAAAAGGCTAGTCAATATACATGTACAGTACTTGTCCGTCTTTAAATGAGGTGAGATGTGCCCTTAAAGGACTGCTGACAAACTTACAGTATACATCTGGCCCATATTCATTATGATGTAAAAGGCAATGCTGGATCAGAAGTCCTACTCTGATTATTGCTGTCTATCAATAATGACAAACCACCTGATACTGACAACTTGGATAGAAAATGACTGAGGATGGTAGCGGACTATATTGCCACTCCTATTTGCCATCTCTTTAATCTAAGCCTACATGAAAGTGTGTGCTCTCAGGCCTGGAGAGAAGCACAAGTCATTCCATTAACCAAGAATAGCAAAGCACTATTTTCTGGTTCAAACAGCCAGCCAATCTGGTTATTACTGACCATTAGTAAAAGTTAGGTAAAACATTTTTTGAACAGATATAATGCTATTTCACAGTAAACAGATTAACAACAGACTTTCAGCATGCTTATAACGAAGGGCACCGAACATGTACGGCACTGACACACACATGATTGATGATTGGCTGAAAGAAATTGATTAGATTGTGGGAGCTGTTTTGTTAGACTTTAGTGCTTCAGTAGCCTGCTTTTGAAAAAACATATGTGTCATGGCTTTACATCCTCTGGCATATCGCGGATTGAGAGCTACCTCTCCAACAGAACATTAACCTTGTTAAAACCTCTTGCGACGAGCAATCCCGGATCCGGGATCGTAATCATAGCCTCAAACGAATTAGCATAACGCAGCTGACCTATATACCCCTAGAAACTTTTCCTATTCATGAAAATCGCAAATGAAATTAAATAAATATATTCAAACACAAGCTTAGCCTTTTGTTAACAACACTGTCATCTCAGATTTTCAAAATATGCGTTACAGCCAATGCTAGACAAGCATTTGTGTAAGTTTATCATGGCATAATGCTATGCTAGGCTCTGCTGGCAGCAGGCAACATTTTCACGAAAATAAGAAAAGCAACCAAATTAAATCATTTACCTTTGAAGAACTTCAGATGCTTTCACTCAGGAGACTCCCAGTTAGATAGCAAATTTTCCTTTTTTCCAAAAATATTATTTTTGTAGGCGAAATAGCTCCCGTTTGTTCATCATGCATGGCTGAGAAATCGACCGGAAAATGCTACCACTATAACGCTGAACTTTTTTCAAAATTTGCTCCATAATATCGACAGAAACACGGCAAATGTTGTTTAGGATCCATCCTCAAGGTGTTTTTAACATATATATTAAATTAATATATCCGTCGAGGCAATTGGTTTCTCATAAGTAGCGATTGGGAAAAATGGCTACCTCAGTATTTTACTCAAGATTTTCTGTGGGAGACACCATGTGACAACTTGCTATATATGGTCCGTTACGGCTATTCTTCAATGGAAATGCGTAAAAAGACGTCACAATGCTGTAGACACCTTGGGGAATACGTGGAAAACGTAAGCTCATTCGTAGCTCATTCACAGTCATATAAGGAGTCATTGGCATGAGGCGGTTTCAAAATATGCGGCACTTCCTGGTTGGATTTTTATCTGGGTTTCGCCTGTAACATCAGTTCTGTGGCACTCACAGACAATATCTTTGCAGTTTTGGAAACGTCAGAGTATTTTCTTTCCAAAGCTGTCAATTATATGCATTGTCAAGCATCTTTTCGTGACAAAATATCTTGTTTAAAACGGGAACGTTTTTCATCCAAAAATGTTAATAGGGCCCCCTAATGCATAAATGGTTTTAATGGAAGTCTCTCAGGTCGAGTGTGGTATAACTCAAGGTAGCTGTCTTGGTCCTTTACTGTTTCCTATTTTTACTGATGACCTACCATTAGCTTTGAGTAAAGCCTGTGTGTCTATGTATGCTGATGACTCAACATTATACACATCATCTACCACAGCAAGTGAAATCACTGCAACCCTTAACAAAGAGCTGCAGTCAGTTTCAGAATGGGTGTCTAGCAATATGATAATCCTTTTAAAGCTTTGAATTTGGTACAAATCACTCTCTAAACCCTTAACCTCATTTAAATCTTGTAACAAATTGTATTTATTTAACCAGGAAAAGCCCACTGAGACCCAGAGTCATTTTTTAAGGGAGACCTGGTAAAGAAGGCAGCAACAATAAATACATTACATAATTAAAACATATAACAATACAACAACGTGATCCAGCCTAAAAAAAGCATTTACACTCCTCTGTAACAGAGTCTAACATCAATATTTGAAATTAATTCAGTGGCACTAACATATCTAGTTAAGCATGGATTGTAGATTATTCAATGCGTCTGGTGCACAAGAAGAGAAGGCAGCCTTGCCTAATACTGTGAATGTCTTGGGGACTTTAAGTAGAAACCACCTAGCAGACCAGGTATGGTAACTGCTGGTGGTGAAGGAGACCAGACTACAGAGGTAAAGAGGGAGTTTACCCAAAAGGGCTTTGTAGATGAACGCATACAAATGTATCTTTCTGTGCATATAAAGTGAGGTCCATTTGGTACAATGTGCAATGGTGGGTGAGTGACTTGGCATTTGTAATGAAGCGGAAGGATGCATGATAAACAGAGTCCAGTTTCTGTAAGACGGAAGAGGTTGCATGCATATACAACAAGTCACCATAATCAGAGAGAATAATCAGAGAGAAAAGTGGCCTGAACAAGCTTCTTTCTAGCCATAAGCGGGAAGCAAACCTTATTACGAAAATAACATTTCAATTTCAATTTAAGCTTTGTCACAAGATTATCCACATGAACTTTAAAGGACAACTTGTCATCCAACCAAACTTGTCCCATCAATGTAGATAGGGGGCTGCTCCCTCTGCTGTTTCCTGAAGTCCACAATCATCTCTTTTGTTTTGTTGACATTGAGTGTGAGGTTATTTTCCTGACACGACACTCCGAGGGCCCTCACCTCCTCCCTGTAGGCCGTCTCGTCGTTGTTGGTAATCAAGCCTACCACTGTGGTGTCGTCTGCAGACTTGATGATTGAGTTGGAGACGTGCATGGCCACGCAGTCGTGGGTGAACAGGGAGTACAGGAGAGGGCTGAGAACGCACCCTTTTGGGGACCCAGTGTTGAGGATCAGCGGGATGGAGATGTTGTTACCTACTCTCACCACCAACTGGGTCAGGAAGTCCAGGACCCAGTTGCACAGGGCAGGGTCGAGACCCAGGGTCTCGAGCTTGATGACGAGTTTGGAGGGTACTATGGTGTTAAATGCTGAGCTGTAATCGATGACCAGCATTCTTACATAGGTATTCCTCTTGTCCAGATGGGTTAGGGCAGTGTGCAGTGTGATGGCAATTGCGTCGTCTGTGGACCTATTGGGGAGGTAAGCAAATTGGAGTGGGTCTAGGGTGTCAGGTAGGGTGGAGGTGATATGGTCCTTGACTAGTCTCTCAAAGCACTTCATGATGACGGAAGTGAGTGCTACAGGGCGGCAGTCATTTATCTCAGATACCTTAGCTTTCTTGGGAACAGGAACAATGGTGGCCCTCTTGAAGCATGTGGGAACAGCAGACTGGGATAAGGATTGATTGAATATGTCTGTAAACACACCAGCCAGCTGGTCTGCGCATGCTCTGATTATGCGGCTGGGGATGCCGTCTGGGCCTGCAGCCTTGCGAGGGTTAACACGTTTAAATGTTTTACTCACGTTGGCTACAGTATAGACGACGTTGGCTACAGTATGGACCTCAGTATAAGAAACAGGCTTAATGTTAAAATGGTTAACAAGGGCCTGTGTCATAGTTATCTGTAACAGAGTTTACATTAGAGGCCTTGTTTGTTTAGGTTCTCTGTGACTGCATTTAAATAGTCATCTGATTTGGACTTCCTGATCTATCCTGTACATTTGTTTCTTACATGTTGACCAGATTGGACACGTCGCGTGCGCAAGCGTCGCAAAATACATTTTACAAATCCATGTTATTAAATTATTGCACACACACTGCTCGTGCGCGCCAAAGAGCATCTGCGTTGCCAAGGGCTGCCTCGCGCTGCAAGTCCTGCCTCTCCCATCTCCTCATTGGTTTATAGAAGCAGGTACCCATGTGCCATCTCCTCATTGGTTATACCCACGTGGGTGATTGAAAGACGAAATGTTTTGCCGGTTGTCGTGGTAATACTATGGAACTGTAGATGACAATCACCATATAAGTTCAAAGATGAAAAAGTCTGGAAGGAGGAGAGATGACTAGAAACGATTCGGTTGGCCGTTTTATGTGTGGATTAATTGTCGGAGTAGAGGACCTTGTGCATTTCAGGTAAAATAACAACTCAATGTTTATATCCCAGGACAAATTAGCTAGCAACAGCAAGCTAGCTAAATAGGACAAATTAGCTAGCAACAGCAAGCTAGCTAAATAGGACAAATTAGCTAGCAAGCCTGCTCTGTTTTTAAAATCATAGGGAGTCGGTAGAGATTGCATGGTATCTACCGGCCCAGTGTTTGGTTGCACATTACCAGAGATCAACAATAAAAGCATAACAATATTTCTCAGTTGCCCAATGCATGAAGACTTGGTGGAGCCAGCACCATTGTCAATTAAACTTTTGACAAGTTGAGGAGACTAAATTGCTTGGTCTAAACCTAGATTGTAAACTGACATGGTCAAAATGTATTGATGCAATGGTTGCTAAAATGGGGAAATGCTCTGCTTTCTTGACATCACGATCACCCAAACATGTCCTACATGCCTTAGTTTTATCACACCTGGACTACTGCCCAGTTATATGCTCAAGCTCTGCAAAGAACGACATAGGCAAATTACTGTTGGCCCAGAATAGAGCAGCATGGCTGGCCCTTAAATGTACACATCAATCTCTCCTGGCTCAATGTAGAGGAGAGCTTGACTGCATCACTACTTGTACTTGTGAAAAGTATTGATGTGTTCAAAGCACCAAACTGTCTGTTCAAACAGCTAACACACAGCCCAGTCACCCATACATACCCCACAACACATACCACCAGGGGTCTCTTCACAGTCCCTAAGTTCAGAACAGACTCTGGGAATGTACAGTACTACATGGAGCCATGACTACATAAAACTCTCTTCCACATCAGGTAACTCAAGCTAGCTGTAAAATCAGGTTAAAATTACATGGAAATTACACCTCACAGCACAACGTGGACTGTGAAGAGAGACAGACACACTCTCACAACTCTACACACACCCACACATTGTAATATTGTATTGTTGAAATGTTGTACATTTTATATTTACAATTTGTAATAGTGAAGCAGTAGCCATTTGTAAAGTGCAGAATGTCTTGTGTGATGTATTGTTTCATTTATGATGTAGACCAGGGGTGTCAAACTCATTTTACCCCTAGAGCCGCATTTGGTCTTCAACGAGATACGGAGGGCCGCACCAATTTTTGGAAATATTTGTTCGCTGTCAAAATTTGCAATAAATGATCCCCTATCCAACGTTTCTGGAATTTGTTGTGCTCCCTGACTGTCTAGCTTCTATTTTTTTATTAGCAAGCGGGACACATGTATGAATGAAGAAGGTCCATTAACATTCCTACACAGTTTCGATCTGGTTTTAGTCATTTTAAAGTGTATTGAGTTTGTCCTCGCCCTGCTTGATACAGAGACAAAAAGAGAGGAACAGAAGGAGTTTGAGAGAGAACGAGGCAGAGTTATTGCTGCTATGTATAATATGCCACTCAGAGAGAAGTTAATATATAACACAAATCTTTCAACAGATAGACTACAATTATGAACTGATAATTATGAATCATTGAATGAGTTTACTATATGTGACGCTTATCTGATGACCTGGGGAAACTACCAAAGTAACATTTGATTGCACTGTGAATATGGTCTGTGTCTTTGGACTGTCTGCGACAGTTGGAGCTGACTAGGGGTTTATTAGAGGTTCTTCAGAATTCCCATTGTATACCAGGACAGGGCCCCTCACACTGTAGGTATGTGTGTGGAGAGAGAGGTACTGCAGTCAGGTCAATGCTTGGGAATATGCCCCCCCACACACATACACAGTCAGTCAGTAAGTAGCTGGGAAATGTGTATCCGAGTGGAAGCCCTGTGCTGCCGCATTGTTCACAGTATTTTTTTTTCTGCATGAATGGCCCTGGCCATAGGAATTTGATTAATCCACTCCTTTCACATGTTGAGGAACAAACAGCCAGGAAAACTGACAGCTTAAGCCAATGGGTAGAAAGGATGGGCTGTGCAAAGCAAACAAGCTATTCAGGCCTCCCATTAATTTAACCATGGAAGTGTGGCCCCTGCTACACATACTGTCACTTTAGGCTACTGAGCATAACATAAACCTCATGGATATGTACAGTAGACCTAAGTAAAGCTGCTCTTAGGAATGTACCATGATCATATACAATTTTAAATGCACACCCACAAACCATGCAATTATTACAATATAGTACAGAGTAGTCTGCTTAATTGCCATGTTATTTGTAATTAGGAGCCCTGCAGGATCTTATGGAAATAAGGACAAATATGAATAAGAAGCCTGTGATTCACAGCTGTACTGTTTTCATTTATTTAATAGACTACCTACTGGACACACACTGGTTGAATCAATGTTATTTCCACTTAATTTCAATGAAGTTATGCTGAACCAACATGGAATAGACGTTGAATTGACGTCTGTGCAGGTGGGTAATGAGCTTCCTTGTAGGGAGCACTGTGGTTAGAGAAACTATGTCCCTTTAAGAGAGAGAGTGAGAGAGACATGGGGTTGACATAGGCCATTGAAGAGGCCAGAGATTTCAGCATGATTGCCCGATGACACTTCGACCCAGCGCACAGAAATAGAGGGTACAGCAACAGCCTGCCAGGGTGGTTTGTCTGAGCAAGAAGACCAATTTGACATTTGAATTCATGGGGATATTTGTCTGAACAAACTTGGTGTCAAAAACATTTCTGAATTATATATATTTTCTAAAATCGAATTACAGAGATAAATTACATGAGAAACTCTCTCAATTTGAGCGTGTGAACGAACAGCTCTCTGAAGCTAGGCTACTCCTCTGTGCCATAGCCATGCCCCCGTTCAGGTATACTGTTACCGGCCGCTGGATCTATTATTGTGTCGGGCTGATGGTTTTCTTGGTCGTTTTTTGGATGCAGGGTGTGAGGAGGCTGGTTTCTGATGCACCGGCCGTGACCCGTTGTGCATCAGTAAGGGATGGAGAGCTGACCGTTCGTATGGCACCTGCTATTGCGACCAGGCTTGTACCTCTACCCTGGACTGCTGTCATGATTATGAACTAGCCTGCCCAGGTAAGAAGTTTGACAAATTATATGTTGCCCAAATTGTGTCAATTTCAACAACACAACACTGGCCTGTTATCTGTTTTTAACATCACTGGATACATACAGTGATTTTAAAACCCAGTTTGGGGCAAAGGTAATTGAGTTTCTCCTGGAAGTGGGTTTATTCATTTCTGTGTCAGACATATGATTTGTTTGTAATTCATATATGTATTGCTTATAGATGTACTGTATACCAATATACTTAATCTGTCTCACTTTGACGACATGCTTTATCAGTAGCAAACATGGTAGAGGACACAACCATAGAGTCATGCTTGTATTTGCTTTCATTTCCTCCCTGATATGTCCTCACCCAGTTCTGTCCTCCTTCCTAGCGGTGTCCTGTGTGGTGAGTGAGTGGAGTGCATGGTCTGGCTGTGCTGAGTCCTGCAGGGCCACAGTTCGGATGAGGAGCAGGCAAGTCCTGCAGGAGGGGGAACCCTGTCCACACGTAGAGGAGCATGCCGGCTGTGCAGAGTACTGGGACCACCACCGGCAGTGCAGTAAATCACTGGGTAAGTACCACAGCCAAACATATAGCCTTAGGTTGCATCTAGCTTTGGTTAGGACCTTACCCATATGCTGTTAATGGCATATTGTCTATGTCAAATATTCCTCTGTCTTCAAATAAGGTTACCTTCCCAGGTCTCCCTTGGAAAATAAGTCTTCTGACCTCTATGATACTACCTGGTTAAATATAGTCTAAATAAAAAAACATATTGTGTGTGGGGGGGGAACTAAATCTGTTGTTGATGTCATGATGTTGTTATTATGGATGTTGTTGTCTTTGCAGTACCGGCTCTCATCACTACCGGTGGCTCTGGCAACGCCAGGAAGAAGAAAGACATTCCTGTTAACAATGATGATGATGTCACAGGGTGAGAGGCCCGGTTTATGTGTTTGTGTTCTTCCATGGTATTCCTGTTATCTTCAGAGAAATATGATATCTAACCCGTGTTTATGTGCGCCAGGTAGCCTAGTGGTTAGAGCGTTGGGCCAGTAACCGAAAGGTTGCCAGATCAAATCCCTGAGCTGACAAGTTAAAAACCTGTCATTCTGCCCCTGAACAAGGCAGTTAACCCACTGTTCCTAGGCCATCATTGTAAATAAGAATGTGTTCTTAACTGACTTGCCTAGCTAAATAAAGGTTAAATTAAAAATGTGAATGTGACGTCTATATATGCTTTTGTTTATGTTTGTGTGTGTGTATGCATATCCAGGCACTGTGTGCAGTTCCAGCTGACCTCCCTGACCCCTTGGTGCCAGCGTAGTGTGGGGCCACACACCCGCTGGATGCAATACCTGAAGGAAGGCCACCAGGTGTGTGTGGAGTGCCAGCCTCCTGCCCTCGCTGCCGGGCAGAGACACTGCACTGGAGACGGTGAGGAGGAGAGGTAAGACAGGCTGGGCACACAAGGAGAGGAGAGTCTATAGATATGTAGTAAATATTTAAATAATGTTTACATACTAACCCAATATTGTATTTCTTGTTTGGAGAGTTAGATTTCAGCCACTAGGTGGCAGGCTTAGTCTAGACGAGTCTGTCTAGTAAACAGCAGTTGTTTCTCTCTCTCTCTCTCTCCAACCCCCCCCCCTTCTCTCTCTCAGATTTGATCTCTCTCTCCCTCCCCCCTCTCTCAGTGGCAGGCAGTCTCAGCAGTGGCAGGCAGTGGGGAACCCCAGGTGTCGTGTTGTGTGGAGACGTGTTGGGAGACTAGACTCCTGCTCCTGTCCCACCATCCACAGCTTCCTCTTCATATAACCCTGGACAGCTTCCTCTTCATATAACCCTGGACAGCTTCCTCTTCATATAACCCTGGACAGCTTCCACTGCATATAACCCTGGACAGCTTCCTCTTCATATAACCCTGGACAGCTTC
The DNA here is from genome assembly GCF_002021735.2 of Oncorhynchus kisutch. NCBI lineage: Eukaryota > Metazoa > Chordata > Actinopteri > Salmoniformes > Salmonidae > Oncorhynchus > Oncorhynchus kisutch. Next base: position 55,319,357 of record NC_034178.2, on the reverse strand, counting down.
ATCTTCATATAATCCTGGACAGCTTCCTCATCATATAACCCTGGACAGCTTCCTCTTCATATAACCCTGGACAGCTTCCTCTTCATATAACCCTGGACAACCTCCCCTTCATATAATCCTGGACAGTTTCCTCTTCAGATAATCCTGGACAGCTTCCTCTTCAGATAATCCTGGACAGCTTCCTCTTCAGATAATCCTGGACACCTTCCTCTTCAGATAATCCTGGACTTCCTCTTCATATAACCCTGGACAACCTCCTCTTCATATAACCCTGGACAGCTTCCTATTTATTTAACCCTGGACAGCTTCCTCTTCATACTATCCTGGACAACCTCCTCTTCATATAACCCTGGACAGCTTCCTCTTCAGATAATCCTGGACAGCTTCCTCTTCAGATAATCCTGGACAGCTCCCTCTTCAGATAATCCTGGACAACCTCCTCTTCAGATAATCCTGGACAGCTTCCTCTTCAGATAATCCTGGACAGCTCCCTCTTCAGATAATCCTGGACAACCTCCTCTTCAGATAATCCTGGACAGCTCCCTCTTCAGATAATCCTGGACAGCTTCCTCTTCATATAATCCTGGACAGCTTCCTCTTCAGATAATCCTAGACAACCTCCTCTTCAGATAATCCTGGACAGCTTCTTATTTATTTAGCACTGGACAGCTTCCTCTTTATATAACCCTGGGTAGATTCCTTTTTATATAACCCTGGACAGATTCCTCTGATTCCTCTGATTCCTTCCTTCCTTTTAATATAACCCTGGGTTACTGTCTACCTCTTCTTCATGGACATACAGACACAGGACAGCACAGGGATCAGGCATAATCAGAATGCCACTCAGACAGTGTGTACATGCATATGGACCAGACTGTACCAATATCTCCCATAAAAATTGGTATGAAACCTCTGCCAACATATAAGTCTTGTTTATATGGGTGTTTTGGGTAATTTTGTTCTCTGGTTGGACAGAATCTTCCTTCTGAAACATGCTATTGTAGATCTGCTTCTTTCCTAAGAGTATGTAACTGTCAGTTAAAATTTTCTTTGTATCACTGAAAGCCTTCAATAATGCCTGGAATACATGTCTGGACTACAAAACCATGAATTAATTTGATTTTATTTAACTGTCAGTCATCTAAGCGGAATGTAAAGAAAGATCTTGGGACATTGAGACACTTTTTACAGGACAGGTAAACCGGAGTTGTGTGTGTGTTTCACAGCCAGTCACGGCTCCAAAGTTACAACATGCATTGATAGAACAACAGAACATTTATACAGAAACAACTTACAGCATAGGAAAGACAACAGGTAGAAACATTACAAAACTAACAGTAGCCTAGAGACCTACAAACAGTAGCCTATAGACCTACAAACAGTAGCCTAGAGACCTACAAACAGTAGCCTAGAGACCTACAAACAGTAGCCTAGAGACCTACAAACAGTAGCCTAGAGACCTACAAACAGTAGCCTAGAGACCTACAAACAGTAGCCTAGAGACCTACAAACAGTAGCCTAGAGACCTACAAACAGTAGAAGAAGAGGTTTAACATACACAATTTCCCTGGAATTTGTGTATGTTACAATGACTGGTGGATTCGGCAAGGTTGGAATCAATTCCATCTTATTCCATCATATTCTCTTCAAATTTCAAATAAAATTATTTAATTTAATTCTAATTTACCAAAGCATTTCAAATGGACCCCAACCCTGAAATCTAACACATTTCAATTGCATTTGGCAAATTCCTAATTGTACATTTTTCATAGCTTAAAAAAAAAAAAAAGAGAAATAAAAGAAGCCACTTGATGATGCTTTCTCATTTTACCATAACATTTACAAATCCATTGACACCAGAAATCCTCTTGTACAGGAACACAGTAGAAGCTAAAGGAGTGCCAGGGTTGGGAAACACTGTACTACAGGACATTTGGATGTTGGGTGACTTGGAGATGGAAGAGAGGACTGATGTAGAAAATCGTTTTTTAAAACATACCAGTCAGCGGTCACAGTATACTAGTAAAGAAATTTGACCTTGTCAGAATATTTTCCAGAGTCATCCCTCCTACCAAAACAGAAATATATAAAGGCTATAAGTAGATGCTTGACCTGTATGTCTCTGAATGTCTGTCCATGACAGGATCCAGTCATTCTGTCCATCCTATGACTCTCCTTTGGATCTTCTCTTCACAATGCTACAATTTATTTCATGTCTATTCATGAGGATTTGATTGTCATCATTCTTTAAAGAGAGAGTGTCCATGAAAAAGCGGTCCCTGACCCTCACAATATATTCTTACAGTGAAAGCATACATTGATGTATGGTAATGTAAAACATAGGGGACAGGACCACATATCTCAATGCTCAAAACCAGAACCGAGCACGAGAAGCCAGCGCTCTACAGATGACAGCTAATTCGACCACCGGGGCAGTCAAAGGAAGGATTTGAAGGAGGATTTGAAATGCATTGTGAACACAATGAAAATAAACCTGTGACATTGTACTGTATGTCCACCCTACAGCTAAAGTCATTCATGTTAACATTGTCAAACAAAGTAGAAGTCTAGTTATATATCTCCTCTTTCTCTCTCTCTCTCTCTCTCTCTCTCTCTCTTTCTCTCTCTCTCTCTCACTAACATATACATACACACGCATGCACACCACTGTGACTGTTTAGGCCTAAACATGAAATAGGCCGTGAACTACTGTCATTAAATAGACTATGAACTAGAGTGTTATGTGAAGGTAGAGATTGCCTTGAAGAGCTCTACAGGCAGAGAGAAAAACTGTAGCCAGTGAAAAAGCAGTGCTCAGTATATAGGCAAATGGTGTTCCCCAGATATTACTGTAACACTAATCACTGTTGATGATAACAGGTGCAAGTCTGTAGGGCTGAAAACGACATACACCCTCTAGATCATAACTATCTCGTCCAATACGAACATATGCACACACACACACTGGAAGCAGCTCAACTTCCTCCACTAAGCAGTAACCACAGCTCTAATCACTAGCTCTCTGCTTGGCTGAGCAGCAGTCCCTTTAGAAATTATCAACACACACACTTTTTCAGAGGTTCTGCCCCTTCCGCAGTCATTGCTATTCCTTTCACACCTCAGCTCCACTCGCTCGGATCCAGCTCAGACAGGGACAGGAGTGATACATGTGACTCTGGGGATGCAGAATTCTCGCCTTTTCTCAGAGCGAAAGAGAGCAAAGGACAAGCACATGGACGTGTAAGTGGACAGTGTTGTGGATCTGTCTATGATTTTATACGATATCTACAGTATGCACTGTGATGTCTATTATTCAGATAGGATTATCATGGATATATTCAAAACTAGGATTGCATTATGCCTGTATCTGAATTACAGAACAATGCAGCGGAGCTGTGGCTTCATGAGGGATATTTATCTATGTACATACCTGTGTACTAACTACAGTATGTTTGAGAGTTTTCAAACTGTATAAACGGATGAGAATGCATGCATTTTGATACAATCAGACTACCCACCCAAATTAGCAGAGCTACGCAGCCCTGGTATCAGCCTTGCCAGGAGAGAGCCTGTTACTATGGAAACTGGGCTGGAGCTATCGTGAAGATGTCTGCCATATAAGACCTGTGTATCAGCTGGCCTTCAATGTATTAATGTCTGTGTGAATGAATGCAGACGCACTCAAATAACTTCAATCCAAACCTATAACCAGGTTTGGTTACGTAAGCTCTTCCCTTTATGAATTAATATGCTGTTCAGATAGCATTCTGGATGAATTTATGGCTTGTACCCAAGGAGTACCGCATGTAGGATCTCGCTCTCAGTCTCCCCCCCTCTCAACACTCAGTCCTCCCACCCACCCTCTCTCTCAACACTCAGTCCCCTCCACCCTCAACACTCAGTCCCCTCCACCCTCTCTCTCAACACTCAGTCCCCTCCACCCTCTCTCTCTACACTCAGTCCCCTCCACTCTCTCTCTCAACACTCAGTCCCCTCCACCCCTTCTCTCAACACTCAGTCCTCTCCACCCTCTCTCTCAACACTCAGTCCTCTCCACCCTTTCTCTCAACACTCAGTCCCCTCCACCCTTTCTCGCAACACTCAGTCCCCTCCACCATCTCTCAACACTCAGTCCCCTCCACCCTTTCTCTCAACACTCAGTCCCCTCCACCCTCTCTCTCAACACTCAGTCCCCTCCACCCTCTCTCTCAACACTCAGTCCCCTCCACCCTCTCACAACACTCAGTCCCCTCCACCCTCTCTCTCAACACTCAGTCCCCTCCACCCTCTCTCTCAACACTCAGTCCACTCCACCCTCTCTCTCAACACTCAGTCCCCTCCACCCTTTCTCTCAACACTCAGTCCCCTCCACCCTCTCTCTCAACACTCAGTCCCCTCCACCCTCTCTCTCAACACTCAGTCCCCTCCACCCTCTCTCTCAACACTCAGTCCACTCCACCCTCTCTCTCAACACTCAGTCCCCTCCACCCTTTCTCTCAACACTCAGTCCCCTCCACCCTCCTCTACAACACTCAGTCCTCTCCACCCTCTCGCTCAACACTCAGTCCCCTCCACCCTCTCTCTCAACACTCAGTCCCCTCCACCCTCTCTCTCAACACTCAGTCCCCTCCACCCTTTCTCTCAACACTCAGTCTTTTTATGTTGTTCAAAGGAAAATGATGATGATGCATGTTGGGGCAGCTGTGTATCAATGTTTCACACTGTTTTAATATGAGCATATATCCTAAATGTTTGCTTGCATTTGGAAATATAAATTCATAAATCCATTCACCACATTCTTTATAAAATACCACAAAAATAAACAGGTTATTTTTATTTTGCACATCTCAGCATTTCGTCTGAAGCGATTCTTTTGAACCCTTGTGTCTTGGTGGTATGACTAGGAGGAAGCGGCAGGCTGTTCGGTACATGAATGCCTTGGAGCAGAGCTCTCCTAAATGTGTGCTTGGTGCACAAATCTTCAGGGATGATTATGATTCCTCACTTTCATACCAAAATGTACAGATTCTTTCAACCATTCCCCTCTGACTCAAACTCAGTGTAACACAAAACAACAGACAATCAAGACATATTCACAGACAGAAATGGAAGATCAGATGTGGTACTCTACTCTCACCACGAGATAAACAAACTGTACCAAGAAGAACAAGACTCACAGACTGGTTTCCCCTAAAAAAGTCTGGATTGTATCTCCAATAACTGTCTGACAAGAAGAAATATCCCATACAGAAATACTCAAACAGATATGGTCATGACACAACAGACTAGTAAATCCAAGACTCATATAGGTAACCTCCTTTATCTATATAAAAATAAATTAATCAGGTAAGACAATCTCAAAATGTGGATACACAAATTATCCTTTAAACATGCACACACACACACACACACACACACACACACACACACACACACACACACACACACACACACACACACACACACACACACACACACACACACACACACACACACACACATATGACTAAGGCCAGGTTTGGGGCTGGGGGGGCACTAGTAAGTAGCTTATTGGAGTCTACCGTAACTCCTCTTCTGGAATCCCTACTACAGTGTGAGCTGGGCTGGGGCTCAGGCATGAATGGGACAGTGGTCACCTGAGATAGGTAGAACTGTAGGAGAATATAGGGGATGATTGTCTTTCTATCCCTATGCTCACAACATGAATCTCTCCTTGCTCTTCCCCGCCTCCCAGTTCCCCCCTTCATCCATTCTGCCTCACCTCTTTCCCCCTACCCCAGAGCCAATGAATTGACCTGAACCACCACAGCCCCAACCAACAGACCATTTCCCATCCCAGCATGCTCTGGTTTGACCTTTGACCTACTCCCACATCTCCCTGTGCGGCCCCTGCTCAGATGGGTCCCTGGGAGTGCTCTGCCCAGTTTTGTGGTAGCTAGTGTACTGTGGCTAATAGGGAGGGAGAGTGGTGTTCTCGATCTATTCTACAAGTCTTTTCCCAGAGTATTCAACACCACACCACAGCCCAAACTCTGCCCTGAATCTCTCTCATTTCCTGACCCTTTCTGTTAGTTTGTAAAGGGACTTGGCACAGTGTGTCTCTCTTTCCTTCCCTTTCTTTCTCTCTCTTTCTATCTCTCTATCCCTTTCTCTTTCTCCGCCTTCCTCACACGGCTAGTCCGTGTCTCTCTGGATGTCCCTGGATGTCCCTCTGCAGCTCAGAGGCTCTGGTCAATGGTACTAGACTTTCCTCTGTCCCCTTTGGGCCTGCGGGGCAGCTCCGGCACCACATTGTTCTCCATGTGGCCCCCGCTCCCCCGCATCCCCCCATCCAGGCTGGGGAACAGGCAGTTCTGCCCCAGCATTCGCTGGGTGGTGCTTGATGCCAGGTGGTTGATGCCTCTATGGTTGTAGCCACTGTTGATGTTCCGGCTGCATTTGGGGGCACTGGAGCTGGCCAGCAGGCACTCTGGGGGGCTTGTGGCATCCGACATGTCCCTCAGGTGCTCGTCATCATCTGTATCGGCGTCAATGTACTTACTGATGGAGGAGTCATGGAAGGTGAAGACAGCCGGGGTGGAGGTCGGGGCCGTGGTCAGGGTGGAGCTGTCCGGAGACTTGGGTGGGGTCCTGCTACTGGCCGTGGTGTAGTTGGACGTCTCCGGGCTGAGCAGGGAGCGGTCAGACAGGATGGAGATGCCTGAGAGAGGATCACCGTTGCTGGGCAACCGACCTGGTCCTGGCCCCGACTCCCCTCCACTGCTCTGGTAATTCACCTTGTAGGAGTGGCTGCCACCTTTCAAAGGTTTGTTGAAGTTGTGAGTGTTGTCCGAGACTACGTTTTTTGCAGCAGAAAAAAACTCATGCTCCAGGGTGGTCTGGAGGCCAGGGTTGGTGCTGACCCACCCAGAGAGGGCCGTAGCTGGGCTGATACGGGAGAAGCGGCTGGTCTCCTGGGCAAGGAGGGCCAGGCCGGAGGCTGGACTTAGGGGGTAGACACCACGTGGATTCTCCTGGAAGTCTGCAGCACAGCTGATGTAGCTGTCAATACTAGACAGGCTCTTCATGTCCCCCACGCCCTCTTGACCCCCTAGCATAGGGTCCCCTGGACCTCCAGGGATGGCTCCCAGCTCAATCTCATCCCTCTGTCTGCCAGCCCTGGAGCTGTTGTCTTTGGCATTGAGGTTGGGCTGTGACTGGGTCTTGGCCATCTGGTAATACATCTCCTCCAGCTTCTGAGCGTTGAGCCCCTGAGGACTGGAGGCCCTGGCCTTGCTGGGGGAACCCATCTGGGACTCCACAGGGTTGAAGGAGTGGGCCGAGCTGGTCTCTGAGGCGTTGGCAGTCCGCTTTGGAGTCCACTTCCAGTGGCTGGGTGAGAGGTGGTTGTCTTGCGTCAGCAGCCTCTCGCTCTTCTCCACCACCACGTTCATCAGCTCGGCGCTGCGGGCAAATGCCTCCTTCATGTTCATGGAGACAATGCTCCCATTGCGTTTCGCCCTCTCCAGTGCCTCCCGACGCTTCACAGCTTTCTCTTGACGTTTCTGCTCCTTGTAGAACTCAGAGAAGTTGTTGACGATGATGGGGATGGGCAAGGCTATCACCAGCACCCCTGCAATGCAACAGAGACCCCCCACAATCTTCCCAAGCAAAGTCTTAGGGTAAATGTCCCCGTAGCCTACCGTGGTCATAGTGATGGTGGCCCACCAGAAGGAGGCAGGGATACTTTTGAACTTGGTGTCATCCTCGTCCTTCTCGGCAAAGAAGACTAGGCTGGAGAAGATCATGATGCCCATGGCTAGGAAGAGGATGAGTAGACCCAGCTCGTTGTAACTCCTCTTCAGGGTGAAACCTAGAGACTGTAGCCCCGTGGAGTGACGTGCCAGCTTCAGAATTCTCAGGATGCGCATTATCCGGAAGATCTGAACCACCCTCCGGACGTTCTGGAACTGTAGAACACTTTTGTTGGACTCTGTCAGAAAGATTGTGATGTAATAAGGAAGGATGGCCAGCAGGTCGATCACGTTCAGGGGACCTTAAAGATAAGATAGTACTTTATTCATCCTCAGGGAAATTTGTTTGCACCAGCTAAAATATAAAACACCAATAAATACACAACAGTGGACACACAGACAGACACTAAAGGTAGCACATCTTAAATGTACATTAAAAACAGAAGTGTTCACCTTTGATGAACTTCCATTTGGTGGGGGATGAGAGGAAGCGGAGGAGGTACTCCATAGTGAACCAGGCTATACAGATGGCCTCTACGTGGGCCAGCTGGGGGTTGTCTGAGGCATGGCCAAACTCATCTGTGTCCTGCAGCTCAGGCAGGGTGTTGAGGGACAGGGCGATGGTGGAGAGGACAATGAAAAGGATGGAGATGATGGCTAGGATCTGGAGGAGAGAGAGAGAGAGAGAGAGAGAGAGAGAGAGAGAGAGAGAGAGAGAGAGAGAGAGAGAGAGAGAGAGAGAGAGAGAGAAAGAGAGAGAGAGAGGTTATCATTGTGGACGATTTGCGACAAAGAGAATGAATGCGTCCCAAATCAAACCCTATTCCCTATATAGTGCACTACTTTTTACAAGGGCTCATAGGGTGCCATTTGAGACTCAGGGTCATTATCAAAGACATTATCAGTGTCAATGATATACGCTATGTAGCAGACGCCTTCATACAAAGTGACTGTAAAGTACAATATGTGAGCAAGTATCAGTGGAGATGTCAGGAGATTTGATTTGATTTGGATTTCTTTTAGTCCCCATTTGGACTAATCTTCCAAGAATCCTTAAACATTAAAATACAAGAAGAGGAGAAGAGGAGGACAAACAGAGGCTCTGTGAGCCCCATGAATGGGAAAACAAACAACAAACAACTTTATTGTCTAGTGTGATTTGCACATTCGTTTTTTGCTGTCGTGTGTTATTCTGAAAAGATCTGCACATCTGACACATACCTAGATTCAAATTTATTGAGGACAAATTGAGAAGAGTAGTATTAAAGAAAAACTCTGAATGCATTATAAAAATGCGTAGTCTTGAAGACAAGGTTCCTGGTTCCAATCAACCACCACACAATAAAAAAGCTTACACAAGTTGTTGTGTGTTTGGGTAGGAGTTCAGCCTAATGAAGAGGGACTGACTTGGAACAGTTATTAATTCATGACCCACTTATCTGACTACAATTGCCTCCTCGCTATGAATGAGCGTTAGAGTGAGAGATAATGCTTAGCCAGCAGAATGGCAACAACAATCTGACATTTCAACCAAAATATAAAAAAGTCAAACAATGGATGGAAATATCTTTGAGAGCCTGAAAAGTCGCAGAAAAATCCTATTTCCAAATTCATTTCGGCTCCCGAGTGGCGCAGCGGTCTAAGGCACAGCATCTCAATGCTTTAAGAGTCACTACAGACACGCTGGTTCGAATCCAGGCTGCATCACAACCGGCTGTGATTGGGAGTCCCAACTGGTCCAGAGTCGTCCATAAGTAAATAAGAATTTGTTCTTAATTGACTTGCCAAGTTAAATAAAGGTTAAAATAAAAAATTATACATTTCATAACTGTTTTATTCGCTCTATCTAAAAGGTTGAATACAAACACATACTTTAATGTTACCCCTTCCTTGTGTTTTTTTGTCATAAATAATAAAAAATAAAAAAACACTGAGAGTGTATATTTTAGAACAAACAAGCCTACGTAGAGGTAGCTTTGTTCAAAAAGATTCCAACTGTATTCAAATTCAAATGAATTCCAATGATAATGCCCATGATAGATCCCAAGGTAACTGTTAATCTGACCTTGATGTTATCCAACAACAGCAGTGCTTTAACCTGGGGTTTGCTGGAGTATCACTGCAGATAATCCATCTCTCCAGAGCATGTGTGAAACATGTCTGTGCCTGTGTTTGTTTATCTGTTTGTGTATACATTGTGCGTTGGTGTGTGTGCGTGCGTCTGTATGGAATGTTACTTGAAAGTTAGCCACAGCCTCATTGAGGCTAGTCCAGTATGACAGTTCTAAAAGAGCCCATTGCCTCCCACAAAGTTGACATTTTAGTCATTTTAAGGATCTGACCCTTTTTTTCAATTATCGCCTAAAATGATATACCCAAATCTAACTGACTGTAGCTCAGGACCTGAAGCAAGGATATGCATATTCTTGATACCATTTGAAAGGAAACACTTAGGAGTTTGTGGAAATGTGAAATTAATGTAGGAGAATATAACACATTAGATTTGGTAAATGATAATACAAAGAAAAAAACGTATTTTTATAAATATATATTATTATTTTTTCATCATCTTTGAAATGCAAGAGAAGGCCATAATATATTATTACAGCCCAGCCATAATTTAGATTTTGGCAACTAGATGGCAGCAGTGTATGTGCAAAGTTTTAGACTGATCCAATGAACTGTTGCATTTCTGTTAAAAACGTTGTATCAAGTCTGACAAAATGTGCCTAATTGGTTTATTGATACATTTTCAAGTTCATAACTGTGCACTCTCCTCAAACACTAGCATGGTATGCTTTCACTGAAATAGCTACTGTAAATTGGACAGTGTTGTTAGATTAACAATAATTTAAGCTTTCACCCCATATCAGATATGTCTATGTAATGGGAAATGTTCTTGTTACTTACAACCTCATGCTAATCACATTAGCGCAAGTTAGCTTAACTGTATATAATGAAATACGGCTACTCTATAGCCTACAACTGTAGCGGCTTTCCACCTGGGAAGGAGAGGCAGACCAAAATGCAGCGTGGTTATAGTTCATGTTTTTTAATAGGTAAACTCAACATGAACATAATACAAAACAATAAATGTGGCAAAACCGAAACAGCCCTATCTGGTGCAACAAACACAAAGACAGGAAACAACCACCCACAAAACCCCACACAAAACAGGCTACCTAAATATGGTTCCCAATCAGAGACAAATGACTGACACCTGCCTCTGATTGAGAACCATATCAGGCCCAAACATAGAAACAGACAAACTAGACATCCAACATAGAATGCCCACTCAGATCACACCCTGACCAAACAAAACATAGATACATACAAAGCAAACTATGGTCAGGGTGTGACAGTCCCCCCCCCCCCCCCCAAAGTGGCGGCTCTGGTGTTGGACGTGGCCCCCACTTCACCATAGTCTTAGTCCGCCTCATTGTCCGCTTCCGTGGCCTCCTAACCACGGCGACCCTTCTAAATGACCCCACTGGACTGAGGGGCAGCTCGGGACAGAGGAAGCAGCTCGGGACAGAGGGGTAGCTCCGTACTGGCTGACGACTCTGGCAGATCCTGGCTGACTGGCGGCTCTGGCAGATCCTGGCTGACTGGCAGCTCTGACGGATCCTGGCTGACTGGCGGCTCTGGCAGATCCTGGCTGACTGGCGGCACTGGCGGATCCTGGCTGACTGGCGGCAGTGGCGGCTCCTGGCTGACTGGCGGCACTGGCGGCTCCTTGCAGACTGGCCGCTCCTTGCAGACTGGCGGCTCTGGCGGCTCCTTGCAGACTGCCGGCTCTGGCGGCTCCTTGCAGACTGGCGGCTCTGATGGCGCTGGGCAGACGGGTAGCTCAGGCGGCGCTGGGCAGACTGGAGACTCCGGCAGCGCTGGATAGGAGGAAAGCTCTGGAAGCACTGGACGGAGGAGCTCTGGCGCCTCTGGACTGAAGGGCAGAAGCTCTGGCAGCGCCGGACAGGCGGGAGACTCCGGCAGCGCTGGACAGGCGGGAGACTCCGGCAGCGCTGGAGAGGAGGAAGGCTCTGGCAGCGCTGGACAGACGAGGCGCACTGTAGGCCTGGTGCTCCCCGGAGGGCTGATGCGTGGAGGTGGTACTGGATGGACCGGACCGTGCAGGCGCACTGGAGCTCTCAAATCAAATCAAATCAAATCAAATTTTATTTGTCACATACACATGGTTAGCAGATGTTAATGCGAGCGTAGCGAAATGCTTGTGCTTCTAGTTCCGATAATGCAGTAATAACCAACAAGTCTAACTAACAATTCCAAAACTACTGTCTTATACACACAAGTGTAGGGGGATAAAGAATATGTACATCAAGATATATGAATGAGTGATGGTACAGAGCGGCATAGGCAAGATACAGTAGATGGTATCGAGTACAGTATATACATATGAGATAAGTATGTAAACAAAGTGGCATAGTTAAAGTGGCTAGTGATACATGTATTACATAAAGATGCACTAGATGATATAGAGTACAGTATATACATATACATATGAGATGAATAATGTAGGGTATGTAAACATTATATTAGGTAGCATTGTTTAAAGTGGCTAGTGATATATTTTACATCATTTCCCATCAATTACCATTATTAAAGTGGCTGGAGTTGAGTCAGTGTGTTGGCAGCAGCCACTCAATGTTAGTGGTGGCTGTTTAACAGTCTGATGGCCTTGAGATAGAAGCTGTTTTTCAGTCTCTCGGTCCCAGCTTTGATGCACCTGTACTGACCTCGCCTTCTGGATGATAGCGGGGTGAACAGGCAGTGGCTCGGGTGGTTGTTGTCCTTGATGATCTTTATGGCCTTCCTGTAACATCGGGTGGTGTAGGTGTCCTGGAGGGCAGGTAGTTTGCCCCGGTGATGCGTTGTGCAGACCTCACTACCCTCTGGAGAGCCTTATGGTTGTGGGCAGAGCAGTTGCCGTACCAGGCGGTGATATAGCCCGCCAGGACGCTCTCGATTGTGCATCTGTAGAAGTTTGTGAGTGCTTTTGAGTGCTCTTGAGCACCGAGCATGCCCAACCTTACCTGGTTGAATGCTTCCGGTCGCCCTCCAGTGCGGCGAGGTGGAATAGCCCGCACTGGGCTGTGCAGGCGAACCGGTGACACCATGCGCAAGGATGGTGCCATGTACGCCGGCCCAAGGAGACGCACTGGAGACCAGATGCGTAGAGCCGGCTTCATGGCACTTGGCTCGATGCCCACTCTAGCCCGGCCGATACGAGGAGCTGGTATGTACCGCACCGGGCTATGCACCCGCACTGGGGACACCTTGCGCTCCACAGCATAACACGGTGCCTGCCCGGTCTCTCTCGCCCTACGGTAAGCACAGGAAGTTGTCTCAGGTCTCCTACCTGGCTTCACCATACTTCCTGTGTGACAATTCACGCTAAAGCATGGAACAGAGCGAAGAACCAGACATATATAAGGAAGGTAATGACAGAGGTGATTGAGTCCAGGTGAGTCCAATAATCGCTGATGCGCGTGACGGGGGGAAGGCAGGCGTACGTAATGATGGTGGCAGGAGTGCGCAATGCTGGGGAGCCTGGTACACTCAAGCACCAGGGGGGAAGAGCGGGAGCAGGAGTGACAGTGACAAAGACGATTAGTGATTAAGGCAGTAGCTTAACCTAGCCTGTTAATGTTAGCTAGTTACTAATAATGGATATAATCTTTGCTAAAAGTAAGCAATAGAGTTTTGAAACAATTTGCTACCATATCTAAAAGACAAAATCTATCTAAACAAATCTATTTTTTAAAACGAATGAGAAAAGAGCAATGTCCATCAGCCGGTGTGGAGAATGACAAGCCTCCGAGGACAGGCCATTAATTCGCGCGAGAACAATGACCCCCCCCCCCCCCCCCCCCGTTCGCTGATTCTAGCAGCAAAGAGGGCAAACCGGAGGAGTCCGAGCCATGCACTTCCACCGATGATGACAGCTCTCTGGCTGGAAAAGGACAAGTGGTTGCACTAGGCCTAGCCACACCTCCAAACAATGCCGGCAAAGACCCTGCTATCTTGGACCCGGGCTCAGATTCGTCACTCCTCGTTCCCGTTGACAGTGGTGGTGCTGCTGCTAAATCCGACTTCCAGACAACAACAAAAAAAAGAGATCCCGGTGAGTGGCCACAATATATGAATGGATCTTTACAGGATATGTTAGTGCATGCTGGGCCACATCAGGATAAAGACGGGAATTTCCCAAGAGATGAGGGGCATCGAAAGTTACAATAGGAGGATGGCGAACAGGGAGAGAGTGGAGAGACCATTGCTTGTCTTTCCTATCAATGCAGTCTTCTGTTTTTGCTGCAAACTTTTTTAACAGTATTGCAAATCTGCGCTGGTCAGGGATGGAAGCAGGGACTGGAAGAATCTGTTCCACCTCCTCAGCTCACATGAGAATTTGCATGACCACCAAGTTAGTTTCCAGAGGTGGAAGGAGCTGGAGATCAGGCTCGTGTCCAAGCAAACTCTCTTGTCCCAAGCCTAACGGGCGATTGACGGAGAGACTCTCAACTGGCAGCAGGTGCTGCAGAGGCTCATAGCCCTGATACGCGTAATGGCCACCCAGAACATTGCGTTATGTGGGACCACCGACAGGCTGAATGAGCCAAATAATGGGAACTTTCTGAAGTTTGTGGAAATCTTGGGAATCTTTGATGGAATCATGAATGAGTACTCAATAATGAGAGATTATTCAATTATCTATCACCTGTTTAAATTGTATTTTTACAATTTAAATAGACTACATCCTAATCTCTCTCTCCCCTCTATCTCTCTCTGTCTCTATCAGATGATTTGATTTCAGGACCATGGGCAGCTACCGAGAGAAAACATCACTGACTGCAATGCAGCACCACAGAAGAGGAAAGCGGCTTTAGGCAGAGACTAAATAAATAAATGCTGAAACTGATGTTGGACAATCAAATTCAATATGTAAATAAACAAAATTCGTTAAGCGTGGGCCATTGAAATAAAGCTTATTTTACACTGCTCCAGCCAAACGAGGCCTGCCATGTATTTATGAAAGCACTTCTTCCTGAAGCTCAAATTATCTTACTATTTTTTACAGTTCTACGGGAATACAAAAATATGTGTTAAAAATGTTATATAAAATTGTTATCTTTATTGTAACAATTATGGGATCGTGCCATGTGTGATAACAGGAGGCATATTATGAATAAGACACTCGGTTTCCTACTATAGGCAGTTTGCTGCATAGTGATAGAAACATTGTAACTCTCAAATGCAGGAGTTAAAGTCTAATATTCCCTTCTGCCTGGTAAGGGACCTCCTATATGTGCACGTGTGCACCAACATTTTCTATGGGCATAATCATAGAATTACATATATAATTGGAGCCTATTTCTTCCTACTCCAAAAAATAAGTGGAAAGCTTACCTGTTTGACAGACACAATTATGCTATTCATAGATTTCGGTATAGCCAAATACAATACTGTTGCATGCACTGATTAAATACCTCGGTATCTGGGAAGGTCTTGGTGTGTTTGGTTAAAACCAGGGATTGAATTTAGTGATGGTATCACATACCCTTTGTTAAAGAAAAGGATATGTATTGTTTGCTTTATATTTTGAAATAAATACATGAAACGTATCCAGATTATATCAAGCATTCTATAACAATGCTTAACTCGTTGATGCCTAATGGTAAAAACAAGCTCTAAAGTGGCCGAGAAAGACATGACTCCGATGCATATGGGGATAGATTGGTTTGATAGATTGATTCCTATCTATGACATTCTGAAGCTGAGCTGCAGCCTATAATATTCGAGGAGAAAAAAAAGTACTTTGCCATTCTGTCCCTATCAATTGAGCATTTCAATTTCTGAAAAGAGATGTTTGTTTAAACCCAGGCAGCCTTTAGGGAAACACTTCTGTTGTTGGGTTATGCAATGGATGAGTAGCCAGCAGTTGAAGCTTACATTTTTCTGCTCTGTCTGGGTGAAAAGGTAACTTTTGAAAGTGCAATGCTTAGATTCATAAGGATGTCTAAGATGTAATTATTTGCAAACAGCGTTGCAAAGAAGAAACTCTGGTAGGACACTAAGAAATATGGTAAGAATGCCTATTTTCCTGTCCATTATTCCCTGAAAATTCTATATTTTTTGGGGGGGTGGGGGGGTTCATCTCGCCTAGGGCGGCAAAGGGTCCAGGGCCGGCCCTGCCTACAAATCATCAGTATATTAGGATACACTGCTACTCTATGGCCTACAACTCATCAGTATATTAGGCTACTAAACAACAACTTAACTCACCCTCACAATTTGCCAATTTATCTGTAGTATTACCCACCTGTATCACATGCAGACTTACAAAAGGACTAGTTAACAAATGGGCAACCCAGCCATCTCTTTCTCTCTCTCTCTCTCTGATGGCCAGCCAGGCCGCCTTATCTATGACCAATAAGAGACAGAGCACACTGTTGCCATAGTGTCACGGCAGATGTGAATAATGACCCTATCTGTTTATCTTCATCTGTTTATCTTCTCCTCCTTCTCTCCATTCTCTACTTCTTTCAGCTTGAAATCTGGTGTTTGGATTAAATGCTCCCGGAGCAGAGAAGTTTTTTAACATCAAGCTCTACATCTGTTTGTGTGTGTGTGTGTGTGTGTGTGTGTATATGCTGGGCAGGAAGGACCAGAAGGGGTGATGGAAGGGCCGCAAGGAATGGAAATGTATTATCCTAATAAAACAGGCAGTGAGTCTCAGACTGTACGACTCTGAACTGATTTCTCCGTCTTTACAAATAGACTATGGTGACAATATCTTTCGCGAGTAAGTCAGGGGTCAATGATGACAAGCTACAGCGGTAGGGTACATAAAGGAAGTGTTCGGGAAAGAGCTCAAGATGAAATAGTTTTGGATTAGTATTTATTACTCTTCCTGGGGTCAAGCAAAATTAAGGCAGTTTATACAATTTTAAAACCATTACAATACATTCACAGATTTCACAACCCACTGTGTGCCCTCAGGCCCCTACTCCACCACTACCACATATCTAATCTACAGTACTAAAGCTGTGTATATGTATAGTGCGTGTGTGTGTGTGTGTGTGTGTGTGTGTGTGTGTGTGTGTGTGTGTGCGTGCGTGCGTGCATGCGTGTGTGTGTGTGTGCATGCGTGCGTGCGTGCATGGGTGTGTGTGTGCGTGTGTGTATGCATGTGTCTCTGCCAATATTTGTGTTGCTTCACAGTCCCTGCTGTTCCATAAGGTGGTTTTTTCATCTGTTTTAAGATCAAATTTTACTGCTTGTGTCAGTTACTTGATGTGGAATAGAGTTTCATGTAGCCATGGCTCTATGTAGTACTGTGTGCCTCCCATAGTCTCTTCTCGACTTGGGGACTGTGAAGAGACCTCTTGTGGCATGTATTGTGGGGTATGCATACGTGTCCGAGCTGTGTGACAGTAGTTTAAACAGACAGCTCGGTGCATTCAACATGTCAGTACCTCTCATAAATACAAGTAGCGATGAAGTCAATCTCTCCTCCACTTTGAGCCAGGAGAGATTGACATGCATATTATTAATATTAGCTCTCTGTGTACATCTAAGGGCCAGCCGTGCTGCCCTGTTCTGAGTCAATTGCAATTTTCCTAAGTCCTTTTTTGTGGCACCTGACCACACGACTGAACACAAGTCAAGGTGCGACAAAACTAGGGCCTGTAGGACCTGCCTTGTTGATAGTGTTGTTAAAAAGGCAAAGCATTGCTTTATTATAGACAGACTTCTCCCCATCTTAGCTACTACTGCATCAATATGTTTTGACCATGACAGTTTACAATCTAGGGTTACTCCAAGCAGTTTAGTCACCTCAACTTGCTCAATTTCCACATTATTTATTACAATATTTAGCTGATGTTTAGGTTTTAGTGAGAGTTTTGTTCCAAATACAATGTTTTTAGTTTTATAAATATTTAGGGCTAACTTATTCCTTGCCACCCACTCTGAAACTAACTGCAGCTTTTTGTTGAGTGTTGCAGTCATTTCAGTCGCTGTAGTAGCTTACGTGTATAGTGTTGAGTCATCCGCATACATAGACACTCTGGCTTTACCCAAAGTCAGTGGCATGTCATTAGTCAAGGGGCCTAAACAGCTACCCTGGGGAATTCCTGATTCTAACTGGATTATATTTGAGAGGCTTCCATTAAAGAACACCCTCTGTGTTCTGTTAGACAAATAACTCTTTATCCATATTATAGCAAGGGGTGTAAAGCCATAACACATATGTTTTTCCAGCAGCAGAGTATGACCGATAATGTCAAAAGCTGCACTGAAGTCTAACAAGACAGCCCCCACAATAATTTTATCATCAATTTCTCTCAGCCAATCATCAGTCATTTGTGTAAGTGCTGTGCTTGTTGAGTGTCCTTCCCTATAAGCATGCTGAAATTCTGTTGTCAATTTGTTTACTGTGAAATAGCATTGTATCTGGTCAAACACAATTTTTTCCAGAAGTTTACTAAGGGTTGGTAACAGGCTGATTGGTCGGCTATTTGAGCCAGTAAAGGGGGCTTACTATTCTTGGGTAGCGGAATGACTCAACTCCCTCCTGTACTCCCTGTTCACTCATGACTGCACGACCAGAAACGAGCCCAACACCATCATTAAATTTGCCGTTGACACAACAGTGGTAGGCCTGATCACCGACAACAATGAGACAGCCTATAGGGAGGAGATCAGAGATCTGGCCATGTGTTGCCAGGACAACAACCTCTCCCTCAACGGGATTAAGACAAAGGAGATGATTGTGGACTACAGGAAAAAGAGGACCGAGCACGCCCCCATTCTCATCAACGGGGCTGCAGTGGAGCAGGTTGAGAGCTTCAAGTTCCTTGGTGTTCACATCACCAACAAACTAACATGGTCCAAGCACACCATGACAGTCGTGAAGCGGGCACGACAAAACCTATTCCCCCTCAGGAGACCGAAAAGATTTGGCATGGGTCCTCAGATCCTCAAAAGGTTCTACAGCTGCACCCTCGAGAGCTGGTTGCATCACTGCTTGGTATGGCAACTGCTTGGCCTCTGACCGCAAGGCACTACAGAGGGTAGTACGAATGGCCCAGTACATCACTGGGGCCAAGCTTCCTGCCATCCAATACCTCTATACCAGGCGATGTCAGAGGAAAGCCCTAAAAATTGTCAAAGACTCCAGCCACCATAGTCATAGACTGTTCTCTCTGCTACCGCATGGCAAGCGCTACAGGAGCGCCAAGTCTAGGTCCAAGAGTCTTCTAAACAGCTTCAACCCCCAATCCAAATAGACTACTGAACATCTAGTCAGATGGCTACCCAGACTATTTGCATTGCCCCCCCACCCTCGCCACACCACTGTCATCTATGCATAGTCACTTTAATAACTCTACCTACATGTACATACTAGCACAACCAGGTGCCCCTGGACATTGACTCTGTACCGACACCCCCCTGTATATATTGTTATTTTTTACTGCTGCTCTTTAATTACTTGTTACTTTTATCTCTTATTCTTATCCATATTCTTTTTAAATGCACTGTTGGTTAGGGGCTCATAAGTAAGCATTAAATGTCAGGAATAGTGAAAAACCGAGTTTAAATGTATTTGGCTTAGGTGTATTCTTCCGACTTCCACTGTACACCCCTGCCCTTCTTTGTACTGTAGAGATGTTTATTCCTGTCGGCGCGACGCACTGAAAATCCCGTTATTGACTCCGACATCATGTCCCAAGCTATCCATGTTTTTGTGAAACAGAGTATGTTACAATCCCGGATGTCTCTTTGGAAAGAAACTCTTGCCCTGATTTCATCGAATTTGTTAACTAGGGACTAGACATTAGCGAGTAATATACTCGGAAGCGGTGGGTGGTGTGTGCGCATCCAAAGCCTCACTAGAAGACCGCTCCAGCACCCTCTCCTCCGGTGGTGTTGTTTTGGGTCGGGCTCTGCAATCAGTTCAAATGCCCTGGGAGGCACAGACAAAGGATCCCCTTTGGGAAAGTCATATTCCTGGTCGTAATGCTGGTTGAAGTTGAAGTCTCTCTGATATCCAATAGTTCTTCCCGGCTGTATGTAATAACACTTAAGGTTTTCTGGGCTAACAATGTAAGAAATAATACATTAAAAACAAACAAATACTGCACAGTTTGCTAAGGACTAGAAGCGGCACCATCCTTGGGACACACTGAGCGTTCATGAGTAATCATACATATAGCGGAGGACTGAATACAGTAGAGAAGGCTAAATCAGACCTTGCATATCCTATAACAGTTCCATTTCACTTCACGGTGTTAATATAAATTATTAATTATAATTTACTGGTTTCTCACAGTTATTTATCTCAGAACACAGGTGTGGGTGTGGGTGGTACATCTTGGTAACCTGGTTCCTGCTTTTAAACCCTGCTGTGTGTGTGGGTCCCCGGGAGCGTGCCTGTGTGTGTGTGTGTTTTCTGTGTGTAAGTGTGTATGTGAGGGTCCCCAAGAGTGAGGCCCGTGGGGAAGAGGTGCCTGTGTAGGACAGGAAACGATAGAGATGATAGGATTGGAAGGCTACTATAAAAAGGTTGCTAAGACAGGGAGTTTAATAATGGCACATTGCTGCCTCTGCTGCTGCTGCACTATGTTCCACTATAGGAGGAAAGCCTGTAGTGTGTTGTGTTCCTTCTGGTACCTTCTGTCCTTGCAGCCATCTAATGGGGATTCCCTCTACACATGACACTCTCTCTTTTTGTCTATTTGCTTTATTGGCATGACGCAAAAGTGTACATGTGGCCAAACTTACTTTGGAGATTTACAATATTAACATAATTCAAATTGTATTTATTTATTTTATTTCACCTTTATTTAACTAGGTAGGCAAGTTGAGAACAAGTTCTCATTTACAATTGCGACCTGGCCAAGATAAAGCAAAGCAGTTCGACACATACAACGGCACAGAGTTACACATGGAGTAAAACAAACATACAGTCAATAATACAGTAGAAACAAGTCTATATACGATGTGAGCAAATGAGGTGAGATAAGGGAGGTAAAGGCAAAAAAAGGCCATGGTGGCAAAGTAAATACAATATAGCAAGTAAAACACTGGAATGGTAGATTTGCAGTGGAAGAATGTGCAAAGTAGAAATAAAAATAATGGGGTGCAAAGGAGCAAAATAAATAAATACATACAATTAAATAAATTCAGTAGGGAAAGAGGTAGTTGTTTGGGCTAAATTATAGGTGGGCTATGTACAGGTGCAGTAATCTGTGAGCTGCTCTGACAGTTGGTGCTTAAAGCTAGTGAGGGAGATAAGTGTTTCCAGTTTCAGAGATTTTTGTAGTTCGTTCTAGTCATTGGCAGCAGAGAACTGGAAGGAGAGGCGGCCAAAGAAAGAATTGGTTTTGGGGGTGACTAGAGAGATATACCTGCGTGTGCTACAGGTGGGAGATGCTATGGTGACCAGCGAGCTGAGATAAGGGGGGACTTTACCTAGCAGGGTCTTGTAGATGACATGGAGCCAGTGGGTTTGGCGACGAGTATGAAGCGAGGGCCAGCCAACGAGAGCATACAGGTCGCAATGGTGGGTAGTATACGGGGCTTTGGTGATAAAACGGATTGCACTGTGATAGACTGCTTCCAATTTGTTGAGTAGGGTATTGGAGGCTATTTTGTAAATGACATCGCCAAAGTCGAGGATTGGTAGGATGGTCAGTTTTACAAGGGTATGTTTGGCAGCATGAGTGAAGGATGCTTTGTTGCGAAATAGGAAGCCAATTCTAGATTTAACTTTGGATTGGAGATGTTTGATATGGGTCTGGAAGGAGAGTTTACAGTCTAACCAGACACCTAAGTATTTGTAGTTGTCCACGTATTCTAAGTCAGAGCCGTCCAGAGTAGTGATGTTGGACAGGCGGGTAGGTGCAGGTAGCGATCGGTTGAAGAGCATGCATTTAGTTTTACTTGTATTTAAGAGCAATTGGAGGCCACGAAAGGAGAGTTGTATGGCATTGAAGCTTGCCTGGAGGGTTGTTAACACAGTGTCCAAAGAAGGGCCGGAAGTATACAGAATGGTGTCGTCTGCGTAGAGGTGGATCAGGGACTCACCAGCAGCAAGAGCGACCTCATTGATGTATACAGAGAAGAGAGTCGGTCCAAGAATTGAACCCTGTGGCACCCCCATAGAGACTGCCAGAGGTCCGGACAGCAGACCCTCTGCACACTGAACTCTATCAGAGAAGTAGTTGGTGAACCAGGCAAGGCAATCATTTGAGAAACCAAGGTTGTCGAGTCTGCCGATGAGGATGTGGTGATTGACAGAGTCGAAAGCCTTGGCCAGATCAATGAATACGGCTGCACAGTAATGTTTCTTATCGATGGCGGTTAAGATATCGTTTAGGACCTTGAGCGTGGCTGAGGTGCACCCATGACCAGCTCTGAAACCAGATTGCATAGCAGAGAAGGTATGGTGAGATTCGAAATGGTCGGTAATCTGTTTGTTGACTTGGCTTTCGAAGACCTTAGAAAGGCACGGTAGGATAGATATAGGTCTGTAGCAGTTTGGGTCAAGAGTGTCCCCCCCTTTGAAGAGGGGGATGACCGCAGCTGCTTTCCAATCTTTGGGAATCTCAGACGACACGAAAGAGAGGTTGAACAGGCTAGTAATAGGGGTGGCAACAATTTCGGCAGATCATTTTAGAAAGAAAGGGTCCAGATTGTCTAGCCCGGCTGATTTGTAGGGGTCCAGATTTTGCAGCTCTTTCAGAACATCAGCTGAATGGATTTGGGAGAAGGAGAAATGGGGAAGGCTTGGGCGAGTTGCTGTGGGGGGTGCAGTGCTGTTGACCGGGGTAGGGGTAGCCATGTGGAAAGCATGGCCAGCCGTAGAAAAATGCTTATTGAAATTCTCAATTATAGTGGATTTATCAGTGGTGACAGAGTTTCCTATCTTCAGTGCAGTGGGCAGCTGGGAGGAGGTGTTCTTATTCTCCATGGACTTTACAGTGTCCCAGAACTTTTTTGAGTTAGTGTTGCAGGAAGCAAATTTCTGCTTGAAAAAGCTAGCCTTGGCTTTTCTAACAGCCTGTGTGTAATGGTTTCTAGCTTCCCTGAAAAGCTGCATATCACGGGGGCTGTTCGATGCTAATGCACAACACCATAGGCTGTTTTTGTGTTGGTTAAGGGCAGTCAGGACTGGGGAGAACCAAGGGCTATATCTGTTCCTGGATCTAAATTTCTTGAATTGGCATGCTTATTTAAGATGGTGAGGAAGGCATTAAAAAAAATAACCAGGCATCCTCTACTGACGGGATGAGATCAATATCCTTCCAGGATACCCCGGGCCAGGTCGATTAGAAAGGCCTGCTCGCTGAAGTGTTTCAGGGAGCATTTGACAGTGATGAGTGGAGGTCGTTTGACCGCTGACCCATTACGGATGCAGGCAATGAGGCAGTGAACACTGAGATCTTGGTTGAAGACAGCAGAGGTGTATTTAGAGGGCAGGTTGGTTAGGATGATATCTATGAGGGTGCCCGTGTTTACGGCTTCGGGGAGGTACCTGGTAGGTTCATTGATAATTTGTGTGAGATTGAGGGCATCAAGCTTAGATTGTAGGATGGTTGGGGTGTTAAGCATGTTCCAGTTTATGTCGCCTAGCAGCACGAGCTCTGAAGATAGATGGGGGGCAATCAGTTCACATATGGTGTCCAGAGCACAGCTGGGGGCAGAGGGTGGTCTATAGCAGGCGGCAACTGTGAGAGACTTGTTTTTAGAGAGGTGGATTTTAAAAGTAGAAGTTCAAATTGTTTGGGTACAGACCTTGATAGTAGGACAGAACTCTGCAGGCTATCTTTGCAGTAGATTGCAACACCGCCCCCTTTAGCAGTTCTATCTTGTCTGAAAATGTTGTAGTTTGGGATGAACATTTTTAATATATTTTTTTTTGTACGGCTAAAAGCAATGAGAATTGGTCTTCTAGAACGTCTGGAACAGAGAGTAAAAGGAGGTTTCTGGGGGCGATAAAATAGCTTCAAGGTATAATGTACAGACAAAGGTAGGATGTGAATACAGTGGAGGTAAACCTAGGTATTGAGTGATGATGAGATAGATATTGTCTCTAGAAACATCATTGAAACCAGGAGATGTCATCGCATGTGTGGGTGGTGGAACTAATAGGTTGGATAAGGTATAGTGAGCAGGACTAGAGGCTCTACAGTGAAATAAGCCAATAAAAACTAACCAGAACAGCAATGGACAAGGCATATTGACATTAAGGAGAGGCATGCTTAGTCGAGTGATCAAAAGGGTCCAGTGAGTAGTGCTTGGGGTCACGGCTATTCAGACAGCTAGCCGGGCCATCGGTAGCCAGCTAGCATAGGATGGAGGTCTGTTTTTAGCCACCTCGTGCGTTTCCGTCGGTAGGATTAGTGGGGTTCCGTGTGGTAGAGGGGCTCAATCCAATAGATAGATATAGTTATAGAGGCCAAGAAAAATAGAAAAAAATTGTCCGATAGGTCTATTCAGATAGCAGCCGATAAGACAGCTAACGATTAGCGGACCGCAGATGGGCGTTCGGCTAACGTCGCAACGGAGGAGCCAGCTGGATAACTCCCTCGGGCATATAACGTCGGTAGTCCAGTTGTGAAGGCCCGGTGGTTGATTATAATAATAATCAATATTGTCAACAGGACAACAGTAACAACAATAACCATACATTGAGCAATAACAATAACAATGGCCAAGAGGACATGTGCAGCTTGGTTGTTCTGTCAGACAGTGTTCCTCATCTTCTGGCATCTTCTCTCATCTTCTGATCGTCTCCCTCTGTCCCTTTTCTCAGTCTTCTCTCTTCGTCTCTCTGTCCCTTTTCTCTGTCCCACTTCTGTCTTCTCCCTATTCTCTGTCTGTCTGTCTGTCTTCTCTCTAGTCTGTCTGTCTTCTCTCTAGTCTGTCTGTCTGTCTTCTCTCTATTCTCTGTCTGTCTGTCTGTCTGTCTGTCTGTCTGTCTGTCTGTCTGTCTGTCTGTCTTCTCTCTATTCTCTCACTCTCTGTCTGTCTGTCTGTCTGTCTGTCTGTCTGTCTGTCTGTCTGTCTGTCTGTCTGTCTGTCTGTCTGTCTGTCTGTCTGTCTGTCTGTCTGTCTGTCTGTCTGTCTGTCTACCTTCTCTCTATTCTCTGTCTGTCTGTCCGTCCGTCCGTCTGTCTGTCTGTCTGTCTTCTCTCTATTCTCTGTCTGTCTGTCTGTCTGTCTGTCTGTCTGTCTGTCTGTCTGTCTGTCTGTCTGTTGCCAAAGCTTACTTTTGATATTTACAATATGAAAATCAAAATTGTCAACAGGACAACAGTAACAACAATAACCAAGGGTCAAAATAACCATAAATTGAACAATAACAACAAGCATACAGTAGAGGACATGTGCAGGTTGATTGGTCTGTCAGACACTGTCCCTCATTTTAAGGCAGGCAGCAATGTAGTGCGCTGCCAACCCACAGCTCTTTGCTGTGGTCAAATAGTTTGCAATGGTGTACTGGTGATTTAGGGCCAGATAGCACTGCATTTTGCTTTGTGCTTGTGTTTCCCAATAAGCAATGAAGTTTTGTTTTGACTGTGTTGTAATTTGATTTATTCTGATTGATTGGATGTTCTGGTCCTGAGGCTTCAGTGTGTTGGTAGAACAGGTTTGTGAACTCAGCCCCAGGACCGCTGGATGAGTGGACAATTTTCTTTGCTCAGCTCTTGGCACTGCAGGGCTTGGTAATGATATGAGATGGGGTCACTGTATTTTAGATGTTTCCAAAACTTAAATGCTCTTTTTTGAGTTGTTATTATTAGTGGATATTGGCCTAATTGTGCCCTGCATGCATTGTTTGTAGTTTTCCTCTGGACATGTAGGAGAATCTTACAGAACTCTGCATGCAGGGTTTCAATGGGGTGTTTGTCCCATTTCGTGAAATCTTGTTTTGCAAGTGGACCCCGCACCTCGCTGCCATAAAGTGCAATTGGTTCAATTAGTTTTAGCCAACTTTTAATAGGTATTTCGATTTGAATTTGTTTTTTAATGGCGTAGAATGCCCTGCGTGCTTTTGCTCTCAGTTCATTCACTGCCTCATTAAGGTGTCCAGTTGAGCTTATTTTTAAACCTCAGTAATTGCAGTGTGTGCAGTACTCTCTATATTTTGCACCAATTGAGAACGTTGGTCTAATTCCCTGAGATCTGCATCTTCTCTGTAAGGTCAGAATTTGAGTCTTTATGGGGTTTACTGCCAGGGCCCAGGCCCCCCCCCTTCTCTCTCTCGCTCTCTCTCTCTCTCTCTCTCTCTCTCTCTCTCTCTCTCTCTCTAAGTGAGGGCAGTAGGTTGTTAGTAATCCATCCCACTGTAAAAGAGAGATCGGGAAGTAAACAACTGCTTTAAGGGGCGATGCAAACACACACACACGCATGCATACATACACACATGCACACATGCACACGTGCACACACACATGCACACATATTTCCAGAGAGTTGTTGGTGGTACTACTGTTTGTGACAGCAGACAGTAAATACCAGGGCAGTCTGGTGATAGACACTGACTCTGGACCCTGTGGCAACATGCATGATGAAACTGTCTGTCTGTCTGTCTAAAAATAGTGTTCATGTAGCCCCAGGTAATCTGTCTAATATGAGTAAGCGTGAGCCGAGCACACCAATGTAGGCTGTTGTTGTTTTATATATATTTTGCTGTCTGTGTGTCAATGGGCTATGTGAGAGAGAGTCCTCTCACCAACCAATAATTCACAAAATGGGACAAACACCAAATTGAGACTGCATGCTGAATTCTGCAAAACTATCCTCATTGTACAATGTAAAACACCAAATAATGCCTGCAGTGCAGAATTAGACCGATACCCATTAATTATCAAAATCCAGAAAAGAGCCATTAAATTCTACAACCACCTAAAAGGAAGCGATTCCCAAACCTTCCATAAACAAAGCCATCACCTACAGAGAGATGAACCTGGAGAAGAGTCCCCTAAGCAAGCTGGTCCTGCGGCTCTATTCACAAACACAAACAGACCCCACAGAGCTGCAGGACAGCAACACAATTAGAACCAACCAAAACATGAGAAACCAAAAATATAATTTGGCCCTAACCTCAGAGTGCAAATCAAATCAAATCAAATCTTATTTGTCACATACACATGGTTAGCAGATGTTAATGCGAGTGTAGCGAAATGCTTGTGCTTCTAGTTCCGACAATGCAGTAATAACCAACAAGTAATCTAGCTAACAATTCCAAAACTACTACCTTATAGACACAAGTGTAAGGGGATAAAGAATATGTACATAAAGATATATGAGTGAGTGATGGTACAGAGCGGCATAGGCAAGATACAGTGGATGGTATTGAGTGCAGTATATACATATGAGATGAGTATGTAAACAAAGTGGCATAGTTAAAGTGGCTAGTGATACATGTATTACATAAAGATGCACTAGATGATATAGAGTACAGTATATACATATACATATGAGATTAATAATGTAGGGTATGTAAACATTATATTAGGTAGCATTGTTTAGAGTGGCTAGTGATATATTTTACATAATTTCCCATCAATTCCCAGAATACCTGACCACTGTGACTGACCCAAACTTAAGGAAAGCTTTCACTATGTATAGACTCGGTGAGCATAGCCTTGCTATTGAGAAAGGCCGCCATAGGCAGACCTGGCTAGAGAAGAGAGAAGACAGGCTATGTGTTCTGTTTCATGTCCGTTGTTCATTAAATGTTCTCTCTGTACCTGCTTCTCGTCTACCAGCGTCAATCCTCACAGAATGCTGACACCACTGTACTAAGCATCAGGGATTTTTTGGTGACGTCGGATCCAGCTGCCGCTGCCAATGGGGGTGCCTCGGCTGGCTCGTCGGGCTTTCACGCCCCAGTTGGCTCGTCGGGCTTTCACGCCTTAGCTGGCTCGAGAGGTTTGCTTGCCCCGGTTGGGTCGGCAGGCTCCCATCCCACGTCATGCCTCAGCCGGCTTGTCGTCTACTACGCCTCAGCCGGCTCATCAGGCGCCCATCCCACGTCATGTCTCAGCCAGTTCACGGGGCTCCCACGCCTCAGCCGGTTCACCAAGCTCCCATGCCTCACCGGGATCGGCAGCCTCCCACGCCGCTTCTGGCTCATTGGGCTTGTCTGTCTCATTGGGCTTCTACGCCCCCAGCTGGCTTGTCCAGTGACCATGCCTCGGCCGGCCCGTCAGGCTCGCCCAGGTGGGACACCACCACTAGTGGGCTCGAGGGCACCAGGCTGCCCTTTATTACGCACACCTGTCACCATCATTACACGCATCAGCGCTCACTGGCCTCACCTGGACTCCTTCACTTTGTTGATTGACTTCCCTACTATTTCTGTCTGCTCCTCACTTTGTTCCCTGTGCCAGCATTTATGTAGTTATATTTCCCCTCTCCAAACGCTGTTCCAGCGTCGATCCTCACACAACCCATATTTGTATTTTCCCTTTTGTACTTTAACTATTTGCACAAAATATGACATTTGAAATGTGTGTAATGTAATGTTTACTGGTATTTCTTTTATACATACAGTGCCTTGCGAAAGTATTCGGCCCCCTTGAACTTTGCGACCTTTTGCCACATTTCAGGCTTCAAACATAAAGATATAAAACTGTATTTTTTTTGTGAAGAATCAACAACAAGTGGGACACAATCATGAAGTGGAACGACATTTATTGGATATTTCAAACTTTTTTAACAAATCAAAAACTTTAAAATTGGCCGTGCAAAATCATTCAGCCCCTTTACTTTCAGTGCAGCAAACTCTCTCCAGAAGTTCAGTGAGGATCTCTGAATGATCCAATGTTGACCTAAATGACTAATGATGATAAATACAATCCACCTGTGTGTAATCAAGTCTCCGTATAAATGCACCTGCACTGTGATAGTCTCAGAGGTCCGTTAAAAGCGCAGAGAGCATCATGAAGAACAAGGAACACACCAGGCAGGTCCGAGATACTGTTGTGAAGAAGTTTAAAGCCGGATTTGGATACAAAAAGATTTCCCAAGCTTTAAACATCCCAAGGAGCACTGTGCAAGCGGTAATATTGAAATGGAAGGAGTATCAGACCACTGCAAATCTACCAAGACCTGGCCGTCCCTCTAAACTTTCAGCTCATACAAGGAGAAGACTGATCAGAGATGCAGCCAAGAGGCCCATGATCACTCTGGATGAACTGCAGAGATCTACAGCTGAGGTGGGAGACTCTGTCCATAGGACAACAATCAGTCGTATATTGCACAAATCTGGCCTTTATGGAAGAGTGGCAAGAAGAAAGCCATTTCTTAAAGATATCCATAAAAAGTGTCGTTTAAAATTTGCCACAAGCCACCTGGGAGACACACCAAACATGTGGAAGAAGGTGCTCTGGTCAGATGAAACCAAAATTGAACTTTTTGGCTACAATGCAAAACGTTATGTTTGGCGTAAAAGCAACACAGCTCATCACCCTGAACACACCATCCCCACTGTCAAACATGGTGGTGGCAGCATCATGGTTTGGGCCTGCTTTTCTTCAGCAGGGACAGGGAAGATGGTTAAAATTGATGGGAAGATGGATGGAGCCAAATACATCTTTGCCTCGATCCTCAGTCCCTGCCGCTGAAAAACATCCCCACAGCATGATGTTGCCACCACCATGCTTCACCAAAGGGATGGTGCCACTTTTCCTCCAGACGTGATGTTTGGCATTCAGGCCAAATAGTTCAATCTTGGTTTCATCAGACCAGAGAATCTTGTTTCTCATGGTCTGAGAGTCTTTAGGTGCCTTTTGGCAAACTCAAAGCGGGCTGTCATGTGCCTTTAACTGAGGAGTGGCTTCCGTCTGGCCACTGTACCATAAAGGCCTGATTGGTGGAGTGCTGCAGAGATGGTTGTCCTTCTGGAAGATTCTCCCATCTCCACAGAGGAACAATAAAGCTCTGTCAGGGTGACCATTGGGTTCTTGGTCACCTCCCTGACTAAGAAGGCCCTTCCCCTTTTTTATTTATTTAACCTTTATTTAACTAGGCAAGTCAGTTAAGAACAAATTATTATTTACAATGACGGCCTACCCCGGCCAAACCCAGACGATGCTGGTCCAATTGTGCATCGCCCTACGGGACTCGCAATCCCGGCTGGATGTGATGCAACCTGGATTGCTCAGTTTGGCCGAGCTTCCAGCTCTAGAA
Organism: Oncorhynchus kisutch; assembly: GCF_002021735.2. Taxonomy (NCBI): domain Eukaryota; kingdom Metazoa; phylum Chordata; class Actinopteri; order Salmoniformes; family Salmonidae; genus Oncorhynchus; species Oncorhynchus kisutch. Next base: position 55,289,397 of record NC_034178.2, on the reverse strand, counting down.
AGAATCTTGGTGCTTCCAAACTTCTTCCATTTAAGAATGATGGAAAACACTGTGTTCTTGGGGAACTTCAATACTGTAGACATTTTTTGGTACCCTTCCCCAGATCTGTGCCTCGACACAATCCTGTGTCTGAGCTCTATGGACAATTCCTTCGACCTCGAGACTTGGTTTTTGCTCTGACATGCACTGATATAGACAGGTGTGTGCCTCTCCAAATAATGTCCAATCAATTGAATTTACCACAGGTGGACTGCAATCAAGTTGTAGAAACATCTCCAGGAGGAGAGAGAGAGACAGACAGACAGACAGACAGACAGACAGACAGACAGACAGACAGACAGACAGACAGACAGACAGACAGACAGACAGACAGACAGACAGACAGACAGACAGACAGACAGACAGACAGACAGACAGACAGACAGACAGACAGACAGACAGACAGACAGACAGACCAGACAGACAGACAGACAGACAGACAGACAGACAGACAGACAGACAGACAGACAGACAGACAGACAGACAGAGGGAGGGAGGGAGAGAGAGACACAGACAGAGAGAGAGAGACAGACAGAGAGAGAGAGAGAGCGACAGAGAGAGAGAGAGAGAGAGAGACAGAGAGAGACAGACAGAGAGACATAGACAGAGAGAGAGCGAGAGAGAGAGAGAGAGAGAGACAAACAGAGATAGAGAGAGAGATGGAGACACAGACAGAGACAGAGAGAGAGAGAGAGAGAGAGAGAGAGAGAGACAGACAGACAGACAGACAGAGAGAGAGAGAGAGAAAGAGAGAGAGCCAGACACAGAGAGACAGACAGAGAGAGAGTCACAGACAGAGAGACACAGACAGAGACGGAGAGAGAGAGAGAGAGAGAGAGAGAAAGAGAAAGAGAGAGAGAGACACAGACAGAGAGAGAGAAAGAGAGAGAGACAGACACAGAGAGACAGACAGAGAACGAGAGACAGAGAGAGAGAGAGAACTTTCTGGCACTTGCCAGAGGGGGTGATGTGGCTGGTTGGGCCACACCAGATTAACAGCACCTGCCACTCAGAAACGACACACTGACGTTTCCACCGCACCGGGCATGCCACAGCTCTCTCACAGTACTGCAGACAGCGCCTAGACATTGTGTTAGACATTGTGTTAGACCAGGTCGTCCCAACCTCCACCAAGCTATTTCCGAAGATTCCCCAGACATTGTTGGTGGGCGTACCAGTCCAGATAAGCAGACAACACAACACTAAACAGCTCTAAAGGAATAGGCAGTCTGCCAACATAGCCACTGATAGCCACTGTAATAAGGTACTGGTGTACTGAAGTAATGTAATATACTATGTTTTATTGTGTCATTGACAAGATGTGCACTGGAGTGATGTTTCCTTGAAACAATGATGACCTAAATCAAAGGAAATGTCATAACATTGAAGATCATGTTAATTCCAGACAAAGGCATTATTCATGAAATCATGACGATCTTATATGATGATACAATTCACAGGGCCACGTCCATAATGGCACTCTATTCCCGACATAGTGCACTGCTTTTGACCAGAGCTCTATGAGGCCTAGTCAAAAGTAGTGCACTACATAGGAAACAGGGTGCCATTAGGAAGGCAGAGTTTTCATGTAAAGGATCCTCTATGAAAGATTTCACAGTATAATGGTTGTACAGTGTATTATTACAGGAGGTGTGCCACTTAATGTTGCAATCTTGAATCTTAAGCACTTAAAAATGTGTAACATATTGTACGAATTGGACAAAAAATATATATTATTATTAGTTTATTACTTTTTCAATTCGTAACATACTGTATCATACAAAATGGCTTACGTAGTACACAATTGTGCACAATTTCCAGGTACCCGTTATGGCTCATGAGCACTACTTTCAAAATCCCTGGCTCAAATTATACAAAACCTTTGGAGCATCAATTTAATACAACTACTTCAATAAGCTTCTGCATTACAAGGAAACGTATAGCCTAATTAGCACCCAAACCTTTTCAAAATGAGCTCATTTATTCCTGTTAGTTCACTGCTTGAGTTGGCAAAAACAGTTTGGTATTCAGTTGCTTCTCTGTTTATCTCCTACAGACTGTACACTATCCTCTCTGTTTATCTCCTACAGACTGTATACTATCCTCTCTGTTTATCTCCTACAGACGGTATACTATCCTCTCTGTTTATCTCCTACAGACTGTATACTATCCTCTCTGTTTATCTCCTACAGACTGTATACTATACTCTCTGTTTATCACCTACAGACTGTATACTATCCTACCTGTTTATCTCCTACAGACGGTATACTATCCTCTCTGTTTATCTCCTACAGACTGTATACTATCCTCTCTGTTTATCACCTACAGACTGTATACTATCCTCTCTGTTTCTCTCCTACAGACTGTATACTGTCCTCTCTGTTTATCACCTACAGACTGTTTACCCTCCTCTCTGTTTATATCATACAGACTGTATACCATCCTCTCTGGTTATCTCCTACAGACTGTATACTATCCTCTCTGTTTATCACCTAAAGACTGTATACTATCCTCTCTGGTTATCTCCTACAGACTGTATACTATCATCTCTGTTTATATCATACAGACTGTATACCATCCTCTCTGGTTATCTCCTACAGACTGTATACTATCCTCTCTGTTTATCACCTACAGACTGTATACTATCCTCTCTGTTTATCAACTACAGACGGTTTACTCTCCTCTCTGTTTATATCATACAGACTGTATACTATCCTCTCTGTTTATCTCCTACAGACTATACTATCCTCTCTGTTTATCTCCTACAGACTATACTATCCTCTCTGTTTATCACCTAAAGACTGTATACCATCCTCTCTGGTTATCTCCTACAGACTGTATACTATCCTCTCTATTTATCTCCTACAGACTGTATACTATGCTCTCTATTTATCACCTAAAGACTGTATACCATCCTCTCTGGTTATCTCCTACAGACTGTATACTATCCTCTCTGTTTATCTCCTACAGACTGTATACCATCCTCTCTGGTTATCTCCTACAGACTGTATACTATCCTCTAAGGAGATACCCTACATAGAGCTGAGTCCCAGTAACTATGAATCCTTCGCTCCACTGTGTGTTAGTAAGCAACAGCTCTGATCAGGGCAGGGGTCTTATGCAGCGGAGTGCACATCCTGGAAAGTGCTTTGTCATCCCAGAAGGCAGGGCAACAAGAAGGAACTTGAAGACCTCGAAGCTGGCATCCATCTCATTACCAGGCCCAACTGAGTGCTGTGTGTGTGTGTGCGTGTGTGCGTGTGTGTGTGTGCTGTGCCCGAACTAGACTGTTCCAGAGAATTCCTCCTCCACCATTGTCATTGAACTCAGTACCTGGTGGGCCCTCAGGAAGCCATGACACTCCACAGGGATATAGCTCATATTGTGTCCATCTCTCTCCCTCACTCTATCTCATTTACTCACTCTCTCTCCCTCACTTTCACTATCTCATTTACTGACTCTCTCTCCCTCACTTTCACTATCTCATTTACTGACTCTCTCTCCCTCACTTTCACTATCTCATTTCCTGACTCTCTCTCCCTCACTTTCACTATCTAATTTCCTGACTCTCTCTCCCTCACTTTCACTATCTCATTTACTGACTCTCTCTCCCTCACTTTCACTCTCATTTCCTGACTCTCTCTCCCTCACTTTCACTATCTCATTTCCTGAATCTCTCTCCCTCACTTTCACTATCTCATTTACTCACTCTCTCTCCCTCACTTTCACTATCTCATTTACTCACTCTCTCTCCCTCACTTTCACTATCTCACTTACTCACTCTCTCCCTCACTTTCACTATCTCACTTACTCACTCTCTCCCTCACTTTCACTATCTCGCTTACTCACTATATGACATGCATGTATAACTGTTAAATGCACACACACTAAAGTATTACTAAAGTATTTTGTCTGTAATATATTTTTCGTTATGTGTCGGATCCCAGTAAAACTAGCTGTCACCACTGGTGTCGGCTAATGGGGATCCTAATAAATCAAACACAAACATATCTCTCTTCTCTCTTTCCCTCAGTCTTTCTCCCTCCTTCTCTTTTCCTCCATCTATCTCCGCCACCCTCTCCTTCTCCCTCTCTGACAGACCCAGCACAGTATCAGTCAGTCAGTCAGTATGTCACTAATAAGTGTGCTCAACTGGACAGAAAGACACTGCCTGAACCAATCCCATCCCACCTCATCTCCTTTCTCCTGAATAATTCATGCCTGGCGAGATGAGGAGATTCCAGACACAGCAGAGGTCTATATTCATATCATTCACGGACTGCATGCCTGTCACACACACACGCACACACACACACACACACACACACACACACACACACACACACACACACACACACACACACACACACACACACACACACACACACACACACACACACACACACACACGGCAGGCCCATGCCCAGGGCAGTCCTATAAATAGAAGCATCAGGCAGAGGGTCTCTCTCTCTCTCTCTCAAAATGTAGACTACAAAAAAAGATTAAATGAGGCCGACTAAAGGGTAGAATAAAATACAAGATACAAAGTTTGACATCTAAAGGTATTTTTCCCCTGACCTCCACTTTTACTCCTTCCCTGAGGCAGGGACAGTTATGTCTGCCACAGGTACCTCATGCCACGCTCTCAAACGCTTGGATACCATGACAACCACCTTGATGCTCGACAGGAGGTAGCTATGTGGAGCTATTTGTGAAAAGTAAGTTTGACAGTCTCTCTCTCTCACACACACACATGAACGTGCACATGCAAGCATTCTCTCTCTCTTTCTCTCGCTGTGCTTCTTTGAACTGTCTCTTTCCACCTCTCATTATGTCCTCCCTCTTCTCTTCCTTTTCTTTTCTTTAATCAGCTGACATAAACTAGAGATATTTTATTGTTAGTTGTATTGTTTAGAAACCTTAGAAGGTTCTGAAGGCAGTCAAGCTGTGCTGGTCTATGGCTGCATGTCCAACCCAAACAGCTGAATTGACCGTGATAGTGATATGTAGCACTGGCTTTAGCTAGAGGAACTATACATCTATGTTCTTCACTATACAACAACCCTTCTGAGAGCTCACTGTACAGAAAACTGCCAGCAGCACGACTCAACATTTTGCAAACTCCTCTGTGTTTGAACGTCTCATTGTAAAATCCTAGCATATGCATGGGGATATGATGATTCATTGCAAATGGCATAACATTTTGATTTGTCATCCAGGTTTGCTAGAAGGCATGCGATTGGTGACATCAGAGTGATACTGTGTAATACTGTTGAGTGGAAGATAATGTGATGTAATACAGCCTGCTGATTGTGAATGTAGCATTTCCGACATATCTCTCTCCTCCCTCTCTCCCTCTCTCTCTCCCCCTCCCTCCCTCCCTGCCTTTCTGAAAGAGATGGGGTTACCATGGAGATGGGAGGAGAACTTGTCTTCCACATTTCCCACAGTGTGATGGCTGAAACAACACACAAAGCGACAAAAACATAGGCACAGACACACACACACACAGACACACACACACGATAGCATACGTACTATACACACACGTACACATGGATTTTGTACTGTATATATGTGGTAGTTGTGGAGTAGGGGCCTGAGGGCACACAGTCTGTGAATGTATTGTAATGGTTGAAAAATTGTATAAACTGCCTTAATTTTGCTGGACCCCAGGAAGAGTAGCTGCTGCCTTGGCAGGAATGAATGGGGATCCATAATAAATACAAATACACTTCTAAACACACACATGCATATACACACACGCACACACATGCACACACAAACACACAAAAATGCATAAACACAGGCACGCACACACACACACATGCACGCACACACAAACACACACAAGTTCATAAACACAGGCATGAACGCACAAACACACAAACCAGCCATGAAGACCAAATACGAGCCAAGACTGGGGCATTGTTGATACAGCTGTGGCCAAATCGCCCCGAAGCCTACAGAGATAGAACACAGCTGTGATCATCAAATAATCTGTGTAGGACTCTCTCACACACATACACCCTCCAGTCTCTCTTTCTCACTCTCCCACTCCCTCCCTTTCTCTTCTCTTTCCAGGGGTCTTTTCACAGTACCCAGGTCCAGAACAAATTCAAGGAAACGTACAGTATTATACAGAGCCACGAGTGCAAGGAACTCTCTTCCATCTTATATAGCTCAAGTGAACAGCAAACCTGGTTTCAAAAAACAAATAAAGCAACACCTCACGGCACAACGCCTATCCACCATGTGACCTACTTGTGTGTATGTACTGACATGTATGTGTAACTGATAGATACACACACACACTACATGTTAATGTTTTTAAATGTATGTCAATTGTGAAGTGTTTTGTCTGTAATGTCTTTTTCGTTATGTGTCGGATCCCAGTAAGACTAGCTGTCACCACTGGCGTGGGCTAATGGGGATCCTAATAAATCAAATAAAACAATCTCTCTCTTCTCTCCTTCCCTCAATCTCTCTCCCCCACCCTCTCCTTCTCCCTCTCTGATAAACCCCACCACAGTATCAGTCAGTCAGTATGTCACTAATCAGTGCGTTCAACTGGACAGAAAGACACTGCATGAACCATTCACCTCCATCTCCTGAACCAATCCCATCCCACCTCATCTCCTTTCTCTTCAATTATTCATGCCTGGCGAGATGAGGAGATTCCAGAGGTCTATATTTATATAATTCATGAACTGCCGGCCTGTCCGGTCCTGTCCTCTGGTGGTCACTCCCTCCACTGAGGGTCTGGTCCTCTGGTGGTCACTCCCTCCACTGAGAGTCTGGTCCTCTGTTGGTCACTCCCTCAACTGAGGGTATGGTCCTCTGGTGGTCACTCCCTCCATTGAGGGTCTGGTCCTCTGGTCGTCACTCCCTCCGCTGAGGGTCTGGTCCTCTGGTCGTCACTCCCTCCGCTGTGGGTCTGGTCCTCTGGTCGTCACTCCCTCCACTGTGGGTCTGGTCCTCTGGTCGTCACTCCCTCCGCTGAGGGTATGGTCCTCTGGTGGTCACTCCCTCCATTGAGGGTCTGGTCCTCTGGTCGTCACTCCCTCCGCTGAGGGTCTGGTCCTCTGGTCGTCACTCCCTCCACTGTGGGTCTGGTCCTCTGGTCGTCACTCCCTCCGCTGAGAGTCTGGTCCTCTGGTCGTCACTCCCTTCGCTGAGGGTCTGGTCCTCTGGTGGTTGCTCCCTCCACTGAGGGTCTGGTCCTCTGTTGGTCACTCCCTCTATTGAGGGTCTAGTCCTCTGGTCGTCACTCCCTCCACAGAGGATCTGGAGGAGACTGACGTGAGGAGGACATAGTTAGAACCTTGTGTGTGTGTGTGTACATCCAGCTCCTCCTCCTCCAGCGGCCAGAGACAGGATGGATGAAAGCCCGGAGGGAACAGGAAGAGTGACAGGCAGCGATGCTTCTGCTCCAAGGCTGATCTGAAGTATGAGCTAAAACTAGTTTTTATGTGATGCACAACTGATATCAGGAGTGATATCATCTCGTTCTTGGCATGGGCCACAAATGTCTGTGAATTCACTCACCATGCATGACATATACAGTGGAGCTGTCCAGTGCTGAAACACTGGGAAATGGATGAGTGTTGATGCTGGGCAGATGTGCCAACAATTGCTTTTAGACCAAAAATGGGTGACCAACAGTGATGGTTTTAACTGCCAGGCCACCTACTGAGCTCTTCTGCTCTGTCTAACTCTGTCCATCACAGCCAAACCCACACTGGCTACAAACACGCCAAATCTACCATTGATTTGATTTGATCCTCCTACAGAATCATACAGTTCAGCTTGGGTACTTAGAGACCGAAAATGGATGAGCAAACGTGATGGTCCTCGTGTTTGGCCAGCTAAGGTTTACACCTGCCAGACTCCACGGCCAAAACAACACTGGCTCCTAACAGGCTAAAATGGAAAATCTCTCTAGCCTGATATCTATTTGTATTGGATTTGGCAAGGCAGCAGAAACAGATCTGGGTCCATGTTATCATCCTCCTATCTCATCAGTCAGTCAGTCAGTCAGTTCTCTGTGAAGGTCTGATCATCACCTGCAAGGAGTGTGTGAGTGTGATGTTGGCACACATCTGTAACCTCAAAACAGATTTTGAGGAACAGATCATGAGTTTTACAGAATCAATGTGATTGCTAGAGATAGACATCTAAGACATGTTCCTGGCAGAATCTAAACTGGAACAAAGATAACCAGAGCCACCCATACTCCTCTTCAATGATATAGACAAAAAGAGAGGACTGACAGACACATAGACAGACACATACCTAGACCTTCAGACAGACAGACAGACAGACGCACACGCACGCACGCACACACACACACGCACACGTTCCTCAGAGTAGACAGCTGTGTTTTCAAGAATGGCAGAGTGACAGACAGTTGCTATGGTGACAGTGGTGGTAGGCTTTTTAGCAATGCAGAGATGACACAGAAAAGATGGAGACATTCACATTCACAAAACCACAAAAACAAAAGAGGAGACAACCACCACTATGGCTGATAAAACAGAGATGGTTATTATCTTGATTCACTGACAGGGAACAAACACAGCATAATGTATATGCTTAAGCACACACAAGTGCACTTATGTTGATCTCATTTGAACAATGCTGAATATGCCTTCACAAAATAAAGATGGAGCTGAGAGTGCTTTTCACCCCTTTTTCGTGATATCCAATTGGTAGTTATAGTCTTGTCCCATCACTGCAAACTTCTGTACGAACTCGGGAGAGGCGAAGGTCGAGAGCCATGCGTCCTGCAAAACATGACCCAGCCAAGCCGGAGGAGACTGACGTGTGTGTATGTGTTTTAACTGCCAGCGTGTATCTGTCCCCGGTCCGCCACAAGGAGTCGCTAGAGCACGATGGGAAAATGAAATCCCTGCCGACCAAAACCTCCACTTATCCGGACATCGCTGGGCCAATTGTGCAACGCCTCATGGGTCTCCCAGTAGCAGACGGCAGCGGCACATCCTGGGATCGAACCCGGGTCTGTAGTAAAGGGAAGCCCTATATCACAGGGTGTTCCCTGATTCCCTGGCAGGTTTTCCTAATCACATTGAGACTGTAAGGAACACTAAAGCTGTTCAGATTAGCTGGCAAATCCTCCATGATGTTGTAATGTTGGATAGACGTTAAGCAGGGGATGTTCAGTGAGGAGCTTCTATGTCTGTGTTAAAATGGTCATGACTCAAACTGCTGCCTGGCTTTTATTGTTTTGTCATTGAATCCTCACGCTGAGTCCTAGATACGGACGGCACTGACTGACTGTGTTATTAACACTGTCTTTACTAGTGAATTAACACTGGCTTTACTAGTGTATTAACACTGTCTTTACTATTGTATTAACACTGGCTTTACTAGTGTATTAACACTGGCTTTACTAGTGTATTAACACTGGCTTTACTAGTGTATTAACACTGGCTTTACTAGTGTATTAACACTGGCTTTACTAGTGTATTAACACTGGCTTTACTAGTGTATTAACACTGGCTTTACTAGTGTATTAACACTGGCTTTACTAGTGTATTAACACTGGCTTTACTAGTGTATTAACACTGGCTTTACTAGTGTATTAACACTGGCTTTACTAGTGTATTAACACTGGCTTTACTAGTGTATTAACACTGGCTTTACTAGTGTATTAACACTGGCTTTACTAGTGTATTAACACTGGCTTTACTAGTGTATTAACACTGGCTTTACTAGTGTATTAACACTGGCTTTACTAGTGTATCAACACAGACTTTGCTTGTGTATTAACATATTTCTATTTATTTTACTTTTATTTCACCTTTATTTAACCAGGTAGGCCAGTTGAGAACAGGGTTCTCATTTGCGACCTGGCCAAGATAAAGCAAAGCAGTGCGACAAAAACAACAACACAGAGTTACACATAAACAAATGTACAGTCAATAACACAATAGAAAATTTATGTACAGTGTGTGCAAAGGTAGAAGATTAGGGAGGTAAGGCAATAAATAGGCCATAGAGGCAAAATAATTACAATGTAGCATTAACACTGGAGTGATAGATGTGCAGATTATTATGTGCAAGTAGAGATACGGTCTGCCTACCCATGTCAGAGACGCAAACTCGGTCTCAACCTTTAAGTCTTTACTGAAGACTCATCTCTTCAGTGGGTCATATGATTGAGTGTAGTCTGGCCCAGGAGTGGGAAGGTGAACGGAAAGGCTCTGGAGCAACGAACCGCTCTTGCTGTCTCTGCCTGGCCGGTTCCCCTCTTTCCACTGGGATTCTCTGCCTCTAACCCTATTACAGGGGCTGAGTCACTGGCTTACTGGGGCTCTCTCATGCCGTCCCTGGAAGGGGTGCGTCACCTGAGTGGGTTGATTCACTGATGTGGTCATCCTGTCTGGGTTGGCGCCCCCCCTTGGGTTGTGCCATGGCGGAGATCTTTGTGGGCTATACTCGGCCCTGTCTCAGGATGGTAAGTTGGTGGTTGAAGATATCCCTCTAGTGGTGTGGGGGCTGTGCTTTGGCAAAGTGGGTGGGGTTATATCCTTCCTGTTTGGCCCTGTCTGGGGGTGTCCTCGGATGGGTCCACAGTATCTCCTGACCCCTCCTGTCTCAGCCTCCAGTATTTATGCTGCAGTAGTTTATGTGTCGGGGGGCTAGGGTCAGTTTGTTATATCTGGAGTACTTCTCCTGTCCTATTCGGTGTCCTGTGTGAATCTAAGTGTGCGTTCTCTAATTCTCTCCTTCTCTCTCTCGGAGGACCTGAGCCCTAGGACCATGCCCCAGGATTACCTGACATGATGACTCCTTGCTGTCCCCAGTCCACCTGGCCGTGCTGCTGCTCCAGTTTCAACTGTTCTGCCTTCTTATTATTCGAACATGCTGATCATTTATGAACATTTGAACATCTTGGCCATGTTCTGTTATAATCTCCATCCGGCACAGCCAGAAGAGGACTGGCCACCCCACATTTGCTCTCTCTAATTCTCTCTTTTTTTCTCTCTCTCGGAGGACCTGAGCCCTAGGACCATGCCCCAGGACTACCTGACATGATGACTCCTTGCTGTCCCCAGTCCATCTGACCGTGCTGCTGCTCCAGTTTCAACTGTTCTGCCTTATTATTATACGACCATGCTGGTCATTTATGAACATTTGAACATCTTGGCCATGTTCTGTTATAATCTCCACCCGGCACAGCCAGAAGAGGACTGGCCACCCCACATAGCCTGGTTCCTCTCTAGGTTTCTTCCTAGGTTTTGGCCTTTTTAGGGAGTTTTTCCTAGCCAACGTGCTTCTACACCTGCATTGCTTGCTGTTTGGGGTTTTAGACTGGGTTTCTGTACAGCACTTTGAGATATCAGCTGATGTACGAAGGGCTATATAAATACATTTGATTTGATTTGATTTGATACTGGGGTGCAAAGGAGCAAAAAGATAAATAACAATATGGGGATGAGGTAGATGGGTGTGCTAATTACAGATTGGCTGTGTACAGCTACAGTGATCCGTAAGCTGCTCTGACAGCTGATGCTTAAAGTTAGAGAGGGAGATATAAGTCTCCAGCTTCAGTGATTTTTGCAATTTGTTTGTCATTGGCAGCAGAAAACTGGAAGGAAAGACAGCCAAAGGAAGTGTTGGCTTTGGGGGTGACCAGTGAAATATACCTGCTGGAACGCATGCTACAGGTGGGTGTTGCTATGGTGACCAGTGAGCTGAGATAAGGCGGGGCTTTACGTAGCAAAGACTTATAGATTAACTGGAGCCAGTGGGTTTGGCGACGAATATGTAGCGAGGGCCAGCCAACGAGAGTACACAGGTCGCAGTGGTGGGTGGTATATGGGGCTTTGGTGACAAAACGGATGGCACTGTGATAGACTACATCCAGTTTGCTGATTAGAGTGTTGGAGGCTAATTTGTAAATGACATCGTCAAAGTCAAGGATCGGTAGGATAGTCAGTTTTACGAGGGTTTGTTTGGCAGCATGAGTGAAGGAGGCTATGTTGCGAAATAGAAAGCCGATTCTAGATTTAATTTTGGATTGGAGATGCTTAATGTGAGTCTGGAATGAGAGTTTACAGTCTAACCAGACACCTAATTATTTGTAGATTTCCACATATTCTAAGTCAGAACCATCGAGAGTAGGTCGGGCGGGCGGGTGCAGGCAGAAATCAGTTGAAAAGCATGCAATTTAGTTTTACTAGCAGGGCCAGATGTATACATGCGTAGAGGTGGATCAGAGAATCACCAGCAGCAAGAGCGACATCATTGACATACAGAGAAAAGAGTCGGCCCGAGAAATTAACCCTGTGGCACCCCCATAGAGACTGCCAGAGGTCCGCACAACAGGCCCTCCGATTTGACACACTGAACTCTATCTGAGAAGTTGTTGGTGAACCAGGTGAGGCAGTCATTTGAGAAACTAAGGCTATTGAGTCTGCTGATAAGAATGCGGTGATTGACAGAGTCGAAATCCGTGGCCAGGTCAATGAATACAGCTGCACAGTATTGTCTCTTATCGATGGCGGTTATGCTATCGTTTAGGTCCTTGAGCGTGGCTGAGGTGCACCCATGACCAGCTCGGAATCCAGATTGCATAGCGGAGAAGGTACGTTGGGATTGGTCGATGATCTGTTTGTTAACTTAGCTTTCGAAGATTTTAGAAAGGCAGGGCAGGATGGATATAGGTCTATAACAGTCTGGGTCTAGAGTGTCTCCCCCTTTGAAGAGTGGGATGACCGCGGCAGCTTTCCAATCTTTGGGGATCTCAGACGATACCAATTCCGGTGGATAATTTTAGAAAGAGAGGGTCCAGTTTGTCTAGCCCAGCTGATTTGTAGGGGTCCAGATTTTGCAGCTCTTTCAGAACATCAGCTGTCTGGATTTGGGTGAAAGGGGGGCCGGCTTGGGAAAGTTACTGCTGGAGGTGTAGAGCTGTTGACCTGGGTAGTGGTAGCCAGGTGGCAAGCATGGCCAGCCATAGAAAAATGCTTATTGAAATGATAGATTATCGTAGATTTGTCGGTGGTGACAGTGTTTCCTAGCCTCAGTGCAGTGAGCAGCTGGGAAGAGGTGCTCTTATTCTCCATGGACTTTACAGTGTCACAGAACTTTTGGGAATTAGTGCTACAGGATGCAAATTTCAGTTTGAGAAAGCTAGCCTTAGCTGACTGTGTATATTGGTTCCTGACTTCCCTGAAAAGTTGCATATCGTGGGGGCTATAAGATGCTAATGCAGTACGCCACAGGATGTTTTTGTGCTAGTCAAGGACAGTCAAGTCTGGGGTGAACCAAGGGCTATATATGTTCTTAGTTCTAAATTTTTTGAATGGGGCATGCTTATTTAAGATGGTTAAGAAAGCATTTTTAAAGAGCACCCAGGCATCCTCTACTGAAGGGATGAGGTCAATATTCTTCCAGGATACCCGGGCCAGGTTGATTTGAAAGGCCTGTTCGCTGAAGTGTTTTAGGGAGCGTTTGACAGTGATGAGGGGTGGTCGTTTGACCGCGGGACCATTACAGACGCAGGCAATGAGGCAGTGATCGCTGAGGTCCTGGTTGAAGACAGCAGAGGTGTAAGTTGGAGGGCAAGTTGGTCAGGATGAGATCTAAGAGGGTGCCCATGGTTACAGATTTAGGATTGAACCTGGTAGGTTCCATGATAATTTGTGTGAGATTGAGGGAATCTATCTTAGATTTTAGGACTGCAGGGGTATTACGCATATCCCAGTTTAGGTCACCTAACAGTACAAACTCTGAAGATAGATGGGGGGCAATCAATTCACATATAGTGTCCAGGGCACAGCTGGGGGCTGAGTGGGGTCTATAACAAGCTGCAACGGTGAGAGACTTGTTTCTGGAAAGGTGGATTTTTAAAAGTAGAAGCTCGAATTGTTTGGGCACAGACCTGGATAGTATGACAGAACTCTGCAGGCTATCTCTGCAGAAGATTGCAACTTCGCCCCCATACATACTTTACTAGTGTATTAACACAGACTTTACTAGTGTATTAACACTGGCTTTACTAGTGTATTAACACTGGCTTTACTAGAGTATTAACACCGGCTTTACTAGTGTATTAATACGGGCTTTACTAGTGTATTAACACTGGCTTTACTAGCGTATTAACACTGGCTTTACTAGTGTATTAACACTGGCTTTACTAGTGTATTAACACTGGCTTTACTAGTGTATTAACACTGGCTTTACTAGTGTGTTAATACTGGCTTTACTAGTGTATTAACACTGGCTTTACTAGTGTATCAACACTGACTTTACTAGTATCAACACTGGCTTTACTAGTGTATCAACACTGACTTTACTAGTCACTGTGTGTGTGTGTGTATGCCTGCATGCCTGCGTGCCAGCCAGTCTGAGTAGCGTTTTGACAAAGTGAAAGACCTCTAACGGTTTTGGCTCCTGAGTGGCGAAACGGTATAATGCAGTGCATCTCAGTTTCTCTCCAATCAGACGTCCGTTGGCTGTCTTGATGAATGTTATCTCCAATCACGTCTTTAGAACAGCTGCTACCGAGAAAATGTCAACAAAGAGGGCGGCCATGAAATCAAGAAAAGCTGGGTTGTGTTCCCAAATGTTCTGAACATACCCACAGTAGCCTATTCCAGGTCCATGTGGACACCGTGGTAGAGCCAAATTACTGTAGGCCAAAAACTGTCCATTACTAGAAGAATAGCCTACAAATGTATATTGGGTATTATTCTGTATATTTGAAGATTAAATTCATAATGTCCATCCTACCCATGCTAGATTACGGAGACGTAATTTATAGTTCACAGGTAAGGGTGCTATCGAGCGGCTAAATGTGCTTTACCATTCAACCATCAGATTTGCCACCAATGCTCCTTATAGGACACATCACTGCACTCTATACTACTCTGTAAATTGGCCATCTCTGTATACCCGTCGCAATACCAACTGGTTGATGCTTATTTATATAACCCTCTTAGGCCTCACTCCCCCCTATCTGAGATACCTACTGCAGCCCTCATCCTCCACATACAACACCGGTTCTGCCAGTCACACACATCCCTGGGTCGCTCCTCTTTTCAGTTCGCTGCAGCTAGCGACTGGAACGATCTGCAAAAAACAGTCAAACTGGACGGTCTTATCTCCATCTCTTCATTCAAAGACTCAATCATGGACACTTACTGACAGTTGTGGCTGCTTTGCGTGATGTATTATTGTCTCTACCTTTCTTCCATGTGTGCTGTTGTCTGTGCCCAATAATGTTTGTACCATGTTTTGTGCTGCTACCATGTTGTGTTGTTGCCATGTTGTGTCGCTACCATGCTGTGTTTTCATGTGTTGCTGCCATGCTATGTTGTTGTCTTAGGTCTCTCTTTATGTAGTGTTATGGTGTCGCTCTTGTCGTGATGCAAAAAAATAAACGTCCTCTCACTGTCAACAGAGTTTATTTTCAGCAAACTTAATAAGGATAGGGGGCAGTATTTCCCCTTTGGATGAATTGCGTGCCCATAGTGAACTGCATCAAAATCTGTCCTAAATTGCTAATATAATTGCTAATATATGCATATTATAATTAAAACACTCTGAAGTTTCTAAAACCGTTTGAATTATGTCTGTGAGTATAACAGAACTCACAGGGCAGGCAATCTTGCAAACTAGTTTTGAAATCCTGAAAGTTGGGGCAACTTTGACGCCATCGCCCCCTCCCTTCCCAACAAGTTATGGATCTGGAAACACTTCCTAAGTCTTCCAATAGATGTCCTCATTCAGTAGAAAGTGTAATGGAGCATTTGCTGTGAACTTTGACCTAATGGGAAGGAAAGTGCTAGAGTGTCGCAAAAGATTCATGTGCTTGAAGGCGCGTATGCGTTGGAGTGCTTCGTCTGTTCCAATCAGCCCCAGATTAACTAGGATGGCCCGGTTGGAATGCTATTCGATCTGTATGATCTGTCGACCTGTAATATGTAATTTGGAAGTTTTGATGCAAAATTATCCTTGACCAGAAGTCATTTTTTGGGCATTTGAGCTGAAAGTGGTAGCAAATGCTGCTACATGGACACTAGAATTGAACATTATGAAACAAAACGATTTATTGTTGAACTAGGACTCCTTGCACTACATTCTGATCGAAGACCATCAAAGGTAAGGGAATATTTATGTTGTAATTTTGTATTTCTGTTGACTCCAACATAGCGGAGAAATATTGCTACGTCTGAGCGCTGCCTCAGATTATTGCAATGTTAGGCTTTTTCCGTAACGTAAAAAAGAAATGTGACACAGCGGTTGCATTAAGAACCAGTGTACCTTTTTAATTATATGTAGAACATGTATCTTTAGTCAAAGTTTATGATCAGTATTTCTGTTATCTGGCGTAGCTTTCTATAATTCCTCCGGACATTTGGGAGAATTTTCTGAACATGGCGTCAATGTAAACCGAGATTTATGGATATAAAATGCATATTATCGAACAAAACATAAATGTACTGTGTAACATGTCATATGACTGTCATCTGATGAAGATTTTCAAGAGGTTAGTGAATGATTTTTTTTTGTCATTTTATCTTTTGTGGTACAAAATGGCTACGTTTTCTCTTTGTTTTGGTGGTGGTCTAACATAAATATATACTGTGTTTTCGCCGTAAAACATTTTAAAAATCTGACACGCTGGGTAGATGAACAAGGTGTTTATCTTTCATTTGAGGTATTGGACTTGTTAATGTGTGGAGGTTAAATATTTCTAAGAATATTTTTTCATTCCCTGCACCACAGTTTCAGCTGAACGGGGGGGGGGGGGGGGTGTAGTTCCTGTAGGGGAACCCATAGGCTTAACAAGTTTTAACATCTGTAAATATTTGTATGAACATAAGAAGATTTAACAACTGAGACATAAACTGAACAAGTTCCACAGACTTGTGACTAACAGAAATTGAATAATGTGTCTTTGAACAAAGGGGGGGTTAAAAGTAACAGTCAGTATCTGGTGTGGCCACCAGCTGCATTAAGTAAATCAGTCTCCTCCTCATGGACTGCACCAGATTTGCCAGTTCTTGCTGTGAGATGTTACCCCACTCTTCCACCAAGCCACCTGCAAGTTCCTGGACATTTCTGGGGGGAATGGCCCTATCCCTCACCCTCCAGTCCAACTGGTCCCAGACGTGCTCAATGGGATTGAGATCCCATGTCATATGACTGTCATTCACTGGCCATGGCAGAACACTGACATTCCTGTCTTGCAGGAAACCACGCACAGAATGAGCAGTATGGCTGGTGTTATTGTCATGCTGGAGGGTCATGTCAGGATGAGCCTCCAGGAAGGGTACCACATGAGGGAGGAGGATGTCTTCCCTGTAACACACAGCGTTGAGATTGCCTGCAATGATAACAAGCTCAGTCCGATGATGCTGTGACACACCGCCCAAGACCATGATGGACCATCCACCTCCAAAATCAATCCTGCTCCAGAGTACAGGCCTCAGTGTAACGCTCATTCCTTCGACGATAAACGCGAATCCGACCATCACCCCTGGTGAGACAAAACCGCGACTCGTCAGTGAAGAGCACTTTTTGCCAGTCCTGTCTGGTCCAGCAACAGTGGGTTTGTGCCCATAGGCGACGTTGTTGCCGGTGATGTCTTGTGAGGTCCTGCCTTACTACAACAGGCCTACAAACCCTCAGTTCAGCCTCTCTCAGCCTATTGCGGACAGTGTGAGCACTGATGGAGGGATTGTGCGTTCCTGATGTTACTCTGGCAGTTGTTGTTGCCATCCTGTACCTGTCCCGCAGGTGATCTTACATGTGGTCTGCCACTGCCAGGACGATCAGTTGTCCATCCTGTCTCCCTGTAGCACTGTCTTAGGCGTCTCACAGTACGGACATTGCAATTTATTGCCCTGGCCACATCTGCAGTCCTCATGCTGTCACACCCTGGCCTTAGTTATCTTTGTTTTCTTTATTATTTTGGTTAGGCCAGGGTGTGATATGGGTGATTTATTGTGTTTCGTCTTGTCTAGGGGTTTATTAGATTAATGGGGTTGTGTTCAGTTTAGTTGTCTAGGTAAGTCTATGGTTGCCTAGTGTTGTTCTCAATCAGAGGCAGGTGTTTATCGTTGTCTCTGATTGGGAACTATATCTCTGGTTTGATTTGATTTGATTTGATATTTAGGCAGCCATATTCTTTGGGTATTTTGTGGGTGATTGTTTCCGGTGCCAGTGTTTGTGCCACACGGGACTGTTTCGGGTTTTCACGGTTCTTGTTTTGTAGTTGTGTTCATGTTGAGATTTTCTTATTAAAAGAACCATGAACTATAACCACGCTGCGTTTTGGTCCGCCTCTCCTTCCCAGGAAGAAAGCCGTGACACATGCCTCCTTGCAGCAGGCCTAAGCTACGTTCACACAGACTAGCAGGGACCCTGGGCATCTTTCTTTTGGTGCTCAGAGTCAGTAGAAAGGCCTCTTTGGTGTCCTAAGTTTTCATAACTGTGACCTTAATTGCCTACTGTCAGCTGTTAGTGTCCCACAGGTGCATGTTCATTAATTGTTTATGGTTCATTGAACAAGTGTGGGAAACAGTGTTTAAACCCTTTACAATGAAGATCTATGAACTTATTTGGATTTTTACGAATTATCTTTGAAAGACAGGGTCTGCCCTCGTCCCTGCAGGACGATTTTTGCCTTTTGTTAGGCCATTATTGCAAATAATTTGTTCTTAAATGACTTGCCTAGTTAAATAAAGGTTAATTAAATAACATAATATATATATAAAAAAATTAATAAAAAAAAGCCATCCTATTCCCTATACAGTGCACTATTTCTGACCATTGGGCCCTGGCCTATATAAGGAATAGGTTGACATTTGGGACGCATCCCAGGTCATCTCGTGGAGTGTAAGGCGTCTGGTTTATACTGGTCTCTGGTCTGGTTTATACTGGCCCCTGGTCTGGTTTATACAGGTCTCTGTTCTGGTTTATACTGATCTCTGGTTTGGTTTATACTGATCTGGTTTGGTTTACACTGATCTCTGGTTTGGTTTACACTGATCTCTGGTTTGGTTTACACTGATCTCTGGTTTGGTTTATACTGATCTCTGGTTTGGTTTATACTGATCTGGTTTGGTTTATACTGATCTCTGGTTTGGTTTATACTGATCTCTGGCTTGGTTTATACTGGTCTCTGGTTTGGTTTATACTGGTCTCTGGTTTGGTTTACACTGATCTCTGGTTTGGTTTACACTGATCTCTGGTTTGGTCAAATCAAATCAAATCAAATTTTATTTGTCACATACACATGGTTAGCAGATGTTAATGCGAGTGTAGCGAAATGCTTGTGCTTCTAGTTCCGACAATGCAGTAATAACGAACAAGTAATCTAACTAACAATTCCAAAAAAACTACTGTCTTATACACAGTGTAAGGGGATAAGGAATATGTACATAAGGATATATGAATGAGTGATGGTACAAAGCAGCATAGGCAAGATACAGTAGATGATATCGAGTACAGTATAACATATGAGATGAGTATGTAAACAAAGTGGCATAGTTAAAGTGGCTAGTGATACATGTATTACATAAGGATGCAGTCGATGATATAGAGTACAGTATATACATATGCATATGAGATGAATAATGTAGGGTAAGTAACATTATATAAGGTAGCATTGTTTAAAGTGGCTAGTGATATATTTACATAATTTCCCATCAATTCCCATTATTAAAGTGGCTGGAGTTGAGTCAGTGTCATTGACAGTGTGTTGGCAGCAGCCACTCAATGTTAGTGGTGGCTGTTTAACAGTCTGATGGCCTTGAGATAGAAGCTGTTTTTCAGTCTCTCGGTCCCAGCTTTGATGCACCTGTACTGACCTCGCCTTCTGGATGACAGCGGGGTGAACAGGCAGTGGCTCGGGTGGTTGATGTCCTTGATGATCTTTATGGCCTTCCTGTAGCATCGGGTGGTGTAGGTGTCCTGGAGGGCAGGTAGTTTGCCCCCGGTGATGCGTTGTGCAGACCTCACTACCCTCTGGATAGCCTTACGGTTGAGGGCGGTGCAGTTGCCATACCAGGCGGTGATACACCCCGCCAGGATGCTCTCGATTGTGCATCTGTAGAAGTTTGTGAGTGCTTTTGGTGACAAGCCGAATTTCTTCAGCCTCCTGAGGTTGAAGAGGCGCTGCTGCGCCTTCTTCACGATGCTGTCTGTGTGAGTGGACCAATTCAGTTTGTCTGTGATGTGTATGCCAAGGAACTTAAAACTTGCTACCCTCTCCACTACTGTTCCATCGATGTGGATAGGGGGGTGTTCCCTCTGCTGTTTCCTGAAGTCCACAATCATCTCCTTAGTTTTGTTGACGTTGAGTGTGAGGTTATTTTCCTGACACCACACTCCGAGGGCCCTCACCTCCTCCCTGTAGGCCGTCTCGTCGTTGTTGGTAATCAAGCCTACCACTGTTGTGTCGTCCGCACACTTGATGATTGAGTTGGAGGCGTGCGTGGCCACGCAGTCGTGGGTAAACAGGGAGTACAGGAGAGGGCTCAGAACGCACCCTTGTGGGGCCCCAGTGTTGAGGATCAGAGGGGTGGAGATGTTGTTGCCTACCCTCACCACCTGGGGGCGGCCCGTCAGGAAGTCCAGTACCCAGTTGCACAGGGCGGGGTCGAGACCCAGGGTCTCGAGCTTGATGACGAGCTTGGAGGGTACTATGGTGTTGAATGCCGAGCTGTAGTCGATGAACAGCATTCTCACATAGGTATTCCTCTTGTCCAGATGGGTTAGGGCAGTGTGCAGTGTGGTTGAGATTGCATCGTCTGTGGACCTATTTGGGCGGTAAGCAAATTGGAGTGGGTCTAGGGTGTCAGGTAGGGTGGAGGTGATATGGTCCTTGACTAGTCTCTCAAAGCACTTCATGATGACGGATGTGAGTGCTACGGGGCGGTAGTCGTTTAGTTCAGTTACCTTAGCTTTCTTGGGAACAGGAACAATGGTGGCCCTCTTGAAGCATGTGGGAACAGCAGACTGGTATAGGGATTGATTGAATATGTCCGTAAACACACCGGCCAGCTGGTCTGCGCATGCTCTGAGGGCGCGGCTGGGGATGCCGTCTGGGCCTGCAGCCTTGCGAGGGTTAACACGTTTAAATGTCTTACTCACCTCGGCTGCAGTGAAGGAGAGACCGCATGTTTTCGTTGCAGGCCGTGTCAGTGGCACAGTATTGTCCTCAAAGCGGGCAAAAAAGTGATTTAGTCTGCCTGGGAGCAAGACATCCTGGTCCGTGACTGGGCTGGATTTCTTCCTGTAGTCCGTGATTTATACTGATCTCTGGTTTGGTTTATACTGATCTCTGGTTTGGTTTATACTGATCTCTGGTTTGGTTTACACAGGTCTCTGGTTTGGTTTACACAGGTCTCTGGTTTGGTTTATACTGATCTCTGGTTTGGTTTATACTGATCTCTGGTCTGGGTTATACTGATCTCTGGTTTGGTTTATACTGATCTCTGGTTTGGTTTATTGTTTATGTCGGGCTCTGTATTGTTTGTCTGTTGAATGTGTTGACCACTCTATCCATGTTAGAGGCCCCTCATCACCGTGCTTCTACACCTGCATTGCTTGCTGTTTGGGGTTTTAGGCTGGGTTTCTGTACAGCACTTTGTGACATCAGCTGATGTAAGGGCTTTATAAATACATTTGATTGAAATTGATTGATTTGTAATGGTGACATGGCCTATTAGGGCCAAGGCCGAGGGACGACTCAGGGCCACCCTGCCAGCCAGCGATGAATACGCACATGTACGCGCACACACACAAACACACACAAACACACACACAAATATACACAGGTGCTGAAAGGACAAGGTGTGCAGATGATGTCAGATACACTTTATCATTTATACCACTTTCTTCAAGCAATAAAAATTATCTGCTTATAGATTGCTGAATTAATTATGCATATTAAAGCATGGCTGCAGAATTTATTTCCATTCTGGACAATACAGTTTGAATTGAATTGAAGTATTGAATGAATGTGTGGTACTATACATGTCAAGTCTAGTTGCTATAGTGAAAAGATTGGTTTGTTATGTATAGGGATTGCTCTAAAGCGTATTCCCCCAGTTGTATTGTTTTTCATGCTATAATTCAGTTGAAGCTGTGTGGTATTTTTGTATCAGCACTTTCAAGGTTCAAAGTAACCAAGAAGCCTTCATTGTAAAGGCAACCAACCTTCACCAATCAAACACATTCAATCAACAATACATTGCAAAGGAAATAGTTTGTTAGACATGACCACACACACACATTAGTGCCTCCCCCCCACACACACTAACCATCGCTAGTTATCAGAAAACAGAGAAATCCATATTCAAGGCTTGGAAGGGGACTTCAATCATAAACTAGACATATTGTTCCTCTGTGAAACCACAAGCGGGACGTTGTTCTTTGATCAACAATGACCTTCAGATTAGGCATCTCACTTATCTCAGCAAAGGGAGAATTAAGTCATGTTTTTTCAGATCTCACATACTTAGAGAGCATGTTAATTCAGACCAGGGTCATTTAAACAAATTTCACACTGACAGTACATCCTACCAGCTCTACTCACTCTGCAGACCATACTGCATGGATCAACATCAAATCAAAATCAAATCAAATCAAATGTATTTATATAGCCCTTCGTACATCAGCTGATATCTCAAAGTGCTGTACAGAAACCCAGCCTAAAACCCCAAACAGCAAGCAATGCAGGTGTAGAAGCAACATATGGCCCTTGTAGATACTTTTATTCAACTTGACTTACAATATATTTTTAGTAAGTGTATGTGACATCAACCTTGGCATTGATAGCGAACACTCTTACCAACTGAGCCACACATGACCACATACAGTGCCTTCAGAAACTATTCACACACCCTGAAGTTTTCCACATTTTGTTGTTACAGCCTGAATATAACATTTATTAAATGTTGATTTTGTGCCACTGATCTACACAAAATACCCCACAATGTTAAAGTGGATTTTTAAAATGTTTGTATAATTTTTTTAAATTGAATATAAAATGTAAAGCTGAAATGTCTTGAGTCAATAAGTAAGTATTCAACCCCTTTGTTATGGCAAGCCTAAATACGTTCAGAAGTAATAAGTATCTTAACAAGTCACATAATAAGTTGCATGGACTCTATGTGCAATAATAGTGGTAAACATGAACTATGAATGATTACACCATCTCTGTACCGCACACATACAATAATCTGTAAGGTCCCTCAGTTTAAGTGAATTTCAAGCACAGATTCAACCACAAAGACCAGGGAGGTTTTATAATGACTCGCAAATAAGGGCACGTATTGGTAGATGGGTAAACCTTTAAAAATCCGACACTGAATCTTAACTCAGTTGCCGGAGAGGAAGTAAACCACTCAGGGATTTCACCATGAGGCCAATGGTGATTTGAAAACAGTCATTAAACTCTGTAACTGTCAGAGAAGAAAACAGAGGATGGATCAACAACATTGTAGTTATTCTTCAATACTACCCTAAATTAGTCTGAACAGAATACAAATATTTCAAAACATGCATCCTGTTTGCAACACACATTCTGCAGAATTGTTGAAAAGAAATGAACTTTTTGTCCTGAAAAAAAAGCATTATGTTTGGGGAAAATCCAACACAACACATCAGAATAGAACGTATTTTCAAGCATGGTGGTGGCTGCATCGTGTTATGGGTATGCTCGTCATCGGCAAGGACCATGGAGTTTTTTAGGATAAAAAAAAACAGAATAGATCTAAGCACAGGCAAAATCCTAGAGGAAAACCTGGTTCAGTTCTGCTTTCAAATAGACCCATGGACACAAACGCACCTTTCATCAAGACAACAACCTAAAACTAAAGGCCAATTATAATCCGGGTATTTCGCGTTGCATCGTGTTTATAAACAGCCTTTAGCTGTGGTATATTGGCCATATACTACAAAACCCAGAGGTGCCTTATCGCAATTATAAACTGGTTACCAACGTAATTAGAACATTCAACTTTTTTGGGGGTCATACCCATGGTATTCGGTCTAATATACCGTAATATATGTGCCTTATTGCTTAAATATACACTGGAGTTGCTTACCAAGACGACATTGAATGTTACTGAGTGGCCTAGTTACAGTTTTGGCTTAAATTGGCTTGAAAATTGATGAAAATGGCTGTATAGCAATGACCAACAATCAACTTGACAGAGCTTGAAGAGTATAAAAAAGAATAATGGGCAAATTTTATAACATCCAGGTATGCAAAGCTCTTAGAGACTTACCCAAAAAGACACAGGTGCCAAATGTGATTCTAACATGTATTGACTCAGGGGTTTAATATGTACTGTATATAATCAAAATATTTATAGATTTATTTTTTATTAATCTTTAAAAATCATTAAGATTTTCTTCCCCTTTGACATTACAGAGTATTTTGAGTAGATCGTTGAAAAAAAGAGACAATTAAATCCATTGTAAATCCAATTTGTAACAGAACAACATGTGGAAAAAGTCAAGGGATGTGAAAACTTTCTGAAGGCACTGTATACTCCCTGTATACATTCCTGTATACATTCCTACCAATGGGACACTAAACTTTCACCGATATTTATTTGTCAACAACTGCTGGGGCGCGATGTCTAATAAAGAAGTCTCAAGGTATTGATCACCTGAGGTAGAGTACCTCATGATAAGCTGTAGACCACACTATCTACCAAATCAAATCAAATGTTATTGGTCACATACACATGGTTAGCAGACGTTATTGCGAGTGTAGTGAAATGCATATGCTTTTAGATCCGACAGTGCAGTAGTATCTAACAGGTAATATCTAACAATTCCACAACAAAACATATTTAACAAATCCACAACAAAACATAATACACACAATCTAGTAAAGGAATGGGATGAGAATATATAAGTATAAAATATATGGATGAGCAGTGACTGAGCGGCTAAGATGCAATAGATAGTAAAGGATAGATAGTGAAGGATACAGTATACAGTATATACGTACATATGAGATGAGTAATGCGAGATATGTAAACATTCTTAAAGTGGCATTATTAAAGTGACTAGTGTCCAATTTATTAAAGTGGCCAATAATATCAAGTCTGTTGGTAGGCAGCCACCTCTCTGTTTTAGTGGTGGCTGTTGAACAATCTGATGGCCTTGCGATTGAAAAACAGCTTCAATCGCTCTGTCCCAGCTTTGATGCACCTGTACTGACCTCGCCATCTGTATGGAAGCGGGGTGAACAGGCAGTGGCTTGGGTGGTTATTGTCCTTGATTATCTTTTTTGGCTTTCTGTGACATTGGGTGTTGTAGGTGTCCTGGAGAGCAGGTAGAATGCCCCCGGTGATGCGTTGTGCGGACTGCTCCACCCTCTGGAGAGCCCTGCGGTTATGGGCAGTGCAGTTGCTGTACAAGGCAATACAGGCCGACAGGATAAACTCAATTGTGCATCTGTAAAAGTTAGTGAGGGTTGAAGAGGCGCTATTGCGCCTTCTTTACCACACTGTCTGTGTGGGTGGACTATTTCAGTTTGTCGGTGATTTGTACACCGAGGAATTGAAAACGTTTCACCTTCTCCACTGCTGTCCCATCATGGGGATAGGGGGGTTGTCCCTTTGCTGTTTCCTGAAGTCCACGATCATCTCCTTTGTTTTTCTAACATTGAGTGAGAGGTTGTTTTCCTGACACCACACTCCGAGGGCCCTCACCTCCTCCCTGTAGGCTGTCTCATCATTGCTGGTAATCAAGCCTACCACTGTAGTGTTGTCTGCAAACTTGATGATTGAGTTGGAGGCGTGCATGGCCATGCAGTCGTGGGTGGACAGGGAGTACAGGAGGGGGCTGAGCACGCCCCTTTGTGGGGCCCCAGTGTTTGGGGTCAGCGAAGTGGAGATGTTGTTTCCTACTCTCAACACCTGGGGGCGGCCTGTCAGGAAGTCCAGGACCCAGTTGCACAGGGTGGGGTCAAGACCCAGGGTCTCAAGCTTTATGATGAGTTTGGATGGTACTATGGTGTTGAATGCTGAGCTGTAGTCAATGAACAGCATTCTAACATAGATATTCCTCTTGACCAGATGGGATAGGGCAGTGTGCAGGGTGATGGTGATTGCATCGTCTTTGGACCTATTGGCACGGTAAGCAAATTGGACTGTGTCTAGGGTAACACGTAGGGTGGAGGTGATATGATCCTTGACTTGTCTCTCAAAGCCCTTCATGATGACAGAAGTGAGTGCTAAGGGGAGATAGTCATTTAGTTCAGTTACAATAGATTTCTTAGGAACAGGAACAATGGTGGCCATCTTGAAGCATGTGGGGACATCAGATTGGGATAGGGATTTATTGAATATGTTCGTAAACACACCAGCCAGCTGGTCTGCGCATGCTCTGAGGACGCAGCTAGGGATGCCATCTGGGCTGTCAGCCTTGCGAGAGTTAGCAAGTTTAAATGTTTTACTCCCGTTGGCCACGGAGAAGGAGAGCCCACAGTCTTTGGTAGCGGGTCGCGTCGGTGGCACTATATTGTCCTCAAAGTGCGCAAAGAAGTTGTTTAATTTGTCTGGGAGCAAGACGTTGATGACCGGTTTCCTTTTTGTAATCCGTGATTGTCTGTAGACCCTGCCACATACGTCTCGTGTTTGAGCCGTTAAACTGCAACTCCACTTTGAACTCCACTTTACTGACACTTGCTTGTTTGATTGCCTTATGGAGGGAATAACTACACTGTTTGTATTCCGTCATGTTTCCAGTTGCATTGCCATGATTAAAGGTGCTTTCATTGTCGCGCAAATGCTGCCATCAGTCCACAGTTTCTGGTTAGGGAAGGTTTTAATAGTCACAGTGGGTACAACATCTCCAATACACATCCGTATAAACTCGCTCACCGAGTCAGCGTATATGTCAATGTTACTGTCTGAGTCTACCCGGAACATATCCCAGTCTACGTGATCGAAGCAATATTGAAGTGTGGAATCCGATTAGTTAGAGCAGCGTTGGATAGACCTAAGCACGGGCGCTTCCTGTTTTAGGTTCTGCCTATAGGAGGGGAGCAACAAAATGGACTCATGGTCAGATTTTCCAAAAGGAGAGTGGGGAAGGGCCTTGTATGCAACGCTGAATTTAGAGTAGCAGTGGTCGAGTGTGTTATTCGCTCATGTACTGCAATCGATTCGCTGAAAGAATTTACTGTAGGTAGCCTTGTTCTCAGATTACAATCCCCAGCTACAATATATGCGGCCTCAGGAAACATGGTTTCCAGTTTGCATAAAGTCAAGTGAAGTTCCTTGATGGCCATCTTGGTATCTGCTTGCAGGGGGATATACACGGCTGTGACGATAACCAAGGAGAGTTCTCTTGGGAGAAAATAAGGTCTGCATTTGATTGTGAGGAATTCTAAGGTCA
The DNA here is from genome assembly GCF_002021735.2 of Oncorhynchus kisutch. Lineage (NCBI taxonomy): Eukaryota > Metazoa > Chordata > Actinopteri > Salmoniformes > Salmonidae > Oncorhynchus > Oncorhynchus kisutch. The sequence goes on along the minus strand of NC_034178.2, from coordinate 55,261,950 downwards.
GGTGAACAAAAGGACTTGAGTTCTTGTATGTTGCTACCATTACACAATGAGTGGTTAATCATGAAACATACACCCCTGCCCTTCTTCTTACCCGAGAGATGTTTGTTCATGTCGGTGCGATGCACTGAAAATTCCATTGGCTGTCTGGACTCAGACAGGATGTCCCCAGCTAGCCATGTCTCCGTGAAGAGACTTCTCATCTATATTGTTTGTAGCTGTCTATATACCACCACAAACTGAGTCTAGCACTAAGACCACACTCAATGAGCTGTATAAGGCCATAAGCAAACAAGAAAATGCTCATCCAGAAGCGGCACTCCTAGTGGCCCGGGGCCGAACAGGCTCCTATTAACATCTACTGGACTGAAGTGGAGCGGGTCGAGAGTTTCAAGTTCCTTGGAGTCCACATCACCAACAAACTATCATGGTCCAAATACACCAAAACAGTTGTGAAGAGGGCACAACAACACCCTTTTCCCCTTAGGAGACTGAAAAGATTTGGCATGATCCTCAAAAAGTTCTACAACTGCACCATCGAGAGCATCCTGACCGGTTGCGTCACCGCCTGGTATGGCAACTGCTCGGCATCTGATCGCAAGGCGCTGTAGAGGGTAGTGAGTAGCCCAGTACATCACTTGGTTCCTGACAGCCTTCCCCAAAAATATAAAAGTCACCCAAGTTATAGACTGTTCTCTCTCTCTGCTTCTACCCCCAAGACATAAGCCTGATGAACAACTAATCAAATGGCCACCCGGGCTATCTACATTGACTCTATTTCTTGAACTGCATTGTTGGTTAAGGGCTTGTAAGTAGGGATACACAATATATCAGTAAGCATATCGGAATCGGCCAAAATGTGCTAAAAATTCAACATCGGCATTGGCCCGATGTCTAGTTTAACGGCATTGTGCAAAACCCATGTCAAAGCATACCTATATAATGTAGGTAGATGACATAATGATGCCACGAAAAATATAGCGATACACGTGCAACACAGCATTCCAAACCTAGCCCACAACGTCTGCTGTGTGGAGCTAGCAATCAACAAGTCGAGCAGCCATTTGAAAGAGTAAGAACATTTTAGCGAGACAACTCAAAGGCGAAATCCATTAACTCTAAGATAATGGAATTCATTGCCCTTGACAATCAACCGTTCTCTGTTGTGGATGATGTTGACTTGTCGAGCACCGGTACACACTACCCAGTAGGCGTTATTTTTCGGATGTTGCCCTCCCGAAGTTACACAGCATTCTTGAAACTCAAATCCATGAGCGTCACTGCTATTAGCTTCATGACTGACATTTGGACCAGCGATGTCAGCCCCATGAGCATTATGAGTCTGACAACACAGTGGGTCGACGAGGATTTTGTACTGAGGTAAGCCGTATTGCATGCTCAAGAATGTACTGGCTCTCATACCGCTGCGGCCATTTCAAAGGCATTAGAGAACATGTTTGAAACTTGGAAACATGAACACTCCTAGCTCCATTCAAGCAGCTGACTCGAGAAATAAGCTCAACTGCGTCTGCAGCAAACGTGACATTGAGATGCCTGCTCAACAAAACTGCTGACACAGACCGTCGGGTTAACTTGGAAAGGTACTCTACTAGAGTTCTCTCTGAGCCTCTACTAGGTCGCCACCATGCTCAACACTAGGTACAAGAACCGCTACTTCGATGCAGACAAGAAACACGGTTTACGTGAAATGTGACACAGCTGTACAAGATAGAAACGGACATAGTGACAGTGCGCACCGAGGAAGAGAGGCCACGGACAGACCGAGCTGAAACGTCACTGCTTGACATGTATGATGAAGACCTGGTTGAGACTGAACAAATGAACAACGAAACAGCACAGCAAGTAAGTGAAAGAAATAGGTTTTGATTATGTTTTACTGGTAAAATGTTACTGGTAAAATATACATACGTAAATGTCAACTAAATAACTTTTTGGTCAGTGTGTGTGTGCGCGTGTGTTTAAACTATTTAACTGTACCAGAATGCTTAAAAGGCCGCAAATTTAAAAAATATCGTTATCGGTATTGTTTTATTTTTGGCAAGGAAAATATTGCATATTGGTATCGGCCAAAAATACCATATCGGTGCATCTCTACTGGTAAGTAAGCATTTCACTATAAGGTCTACAGCTGTCATATTTGGCGCATGTGACAAATAACATTTGATTTGATGTTTTTATATTGCCAAAGCAAGTGAAATAAACAATAAACTAAAGTGGCAAGACACACTCCTTCCAGACTCATATCAAACATCTCCAATCGAAAATCAAATCAAGAGTCGGCTTTTTATTCCGCAACAAAGCCTCCTTCACTCACGCTGCCAAACTTACCCTAGTAAAACTGACTATCCTACCGATCCTCGACTTCGGCGATGTCATCTACAAAATTGCTTCCAACACTCTACTCAGCAAACTGGATGCAGTTTATCACTGTGCCATCCGTTTTGTCACTAAAGCACCTTATACCACCCACCACTGCGACTTGTATGCTTTAGTCGGCTGGCCCACATATTCGTCGCCAGACCCACTGGCTCCAGGTCATCTACAAGTCCATGCTAGGTAAAGCTCCGCCTTATCTCAGTTCACTGGTCACGATGGCAACACCCATCCGTAGCACGCGCTCCAGCAGGTGTATCTCACTGATCATCCCTAAAGCCAACACCTCATTTGGCCGCCTTTCATTCCAGTTCTCTGCTGCCTGTGACTGGAACGAATTGCAAAAATCACTGAAGTTGGAGACTTTTATCTCCCTCACCAACTTCAAACATCTGCTATCTGAGCAGCTAACCGATCGCTGCAGCTGTACATAGTCTATCAGTAAATAGCCCACCCATTTTTACCTACCTCATCCCCATACTGTTTTTATTTATTTACTTTTCTGCTCTTTTGCACACCAATATCTCTACCTGTACATGACCATCTGATCATTTATCACTCCAGTGTTAATCTGCAAAATTGTAATTATTCGCCTACCTCCTCATGCCTTTTGCACACAATGTATATAGACTCCCCTTTTTTTCTACTGTGTTATTGACTTGTTCATTGTTTACTCCATGTGTAACTCTGTGTTGTCTGTTCACACTGCTATGCTTTATCTTGGCCAGGTCGCAGTTGCAAATGAGAACTTGTTCTCAACTAGCCTACCTGGTTAAATAAAGGTGAAATTAAAAATTAAAAAAACAACATCAACAAAAACACTATTAGAAATGAAAAGTAAACATCTCACATTTCAAAATGATAGACATTTAAAATGTTATACTATATTATCAGCCATGTACAGTGATTTAGTACAAATAGTTATGGTAAGAAAAGTAGGGGAAGATAAATAAAAATAGACATATTGGTGGTATTTACAATGTTGTTTGTGCTCCACTGGTTGCCCTCTTCTCATTGCTACGGGCCACAAATATTGCTGCTGTGATGTGAGGTATTTCGCCTTACAGATATGGGAGTTTATCAATGTTTGCTTTGTTTTCAAATTCGTTGTGAGTCTGTGGGAAATATGTATTTGTAATGTGGTTTTCCTGTACATTTGGCAGGAAGTGCAGCTCAGTCTTTCTCAGTCTCTCTCTCTCTCTCGCTTATCCAGGCTGGGCTCCCTGTTCTCTCTCAGGCAGTTGTGCTATTGGTGATGCCTGGTTGCTCATCTCTCACTGCACAACACGACAGATCCACTCTGAATAATGGACAGGATGTGGCTAATAAGTCCATAGTCACCACCCTCTCCTTACCCCACTCCCTACTCTCTACTCCCTCTACTCTCTACTCTCTATACTCAATACTCTCTCTACACCTTCTACACTCTGGTCTCTATACTCTCTCTACTCTCTCTAATCTATCTACTCTCTACTCGCACTACTCTCTCTACTCTCTACTCTCTCTACTCCCTCTATTCTCTCTACTCCCTCTACCCTCTACTCTCTATTCCCTCTACTCTCTCTACTCTCTATTCCCTCTACTCTCTCTACTCCCTCTACTCCCACTACTCTCTCTACTCTCTCAACTCCGTCTACTCTCTATTCTCTCTACTCTCTCTACTCTCTAATAGTTCTACTCTCACTAATCTCTCTACTCCCTCTACTCCCTCTACTCCCTCTACTCCCTCTACTCTCTCTACTCTCTCTACTCCCTTTACCCCCTCTACTCCCTCTACTTGCTACTCCCGCTCTTCTCTCTCTACTCTCTCTACTCTCTCTACTCTCTCTACTCTCTCTACACTCTCTACTCCCTCAACACTCTCTACTTCCTCTAAACTCTCTACTCCCTCTACACTCTCTACTCCCTCTACACTCTCTACTCCCTCTACACTCACTACTCCTTCAACTCCCTCTGCTCTCCCTACTCTCTACTCTCTCTACTCTCTACCCTCTACTCTCTACTCCCTTTACTCCCTCTACTCCCTCTACTCCCTCTACTTCCTCTACTTCCTCTACTCCCTCTACTTCCTCTACTTCCTCTACTCCCTCTACTTCCTCTACTTCCTCTACACCCTCTACTTCCTCTACTCCCTCTACCCTCTACTCCCTCTACTTCCTCTACTCCCTCTACCCTCTACTCGCACTACTCCCTCTACTCTCTACTCCCTATACTCTCTCTACTCTATTCCCTCTACTCGCTACTCCCTCTCTACTCCCTCTACCCTCTCCACCTTCTCTACTCTCTCTACTCCCTCTACTCCCTCTACTCCCTCTACTCTCCCTACCTCTACTTCCTCTACTCTCTCCTCCCTCTACTCCCTCTACTCGCTACTCCCTCTCTACTCCCTCTACCCTCTCCACCTTCTCTACTCTTCTCTACTCTCTCTACTCACTCTACTCTCTCTAGTAGAGGGAGTAGAGAGAGTAAAGGGAGTTGAGGGAGTAGAGAGTAGAGGGAGTAGAGAGTAGAGGGGGTAGAGGGACTCTCTACTAGAGGGACTCTCTACTACTCCCTCTACTCTCTCTACTCTCTACTCCCTACTCACTCTACTCCCTCTACTCGCTTATCCCTACTCCCTCTACTTCCTCTACTCTCCCTACTCTCTATTCCCTTTACTCTCTCTACTCTCCCTACTCCCTCTACTCCCTCTACTCCCTCTACTCTCCCTACTCTCTCTACTCCCTCTACTCTCTCTACTCCCTCTCTTCTCTCTACTCCCTCTACTCCCTCTACTCTCTACTCGCGTATCCCTACTCCCTCTACTTCCTCTACTCCCTCTACTCTCTTATCCCTACTCCCTCTACTCTCTATTCCCTCGACTATCTACTCCCTTTACTCTCTACTCTCTCTTAGAGGTCTTCATGGGTCCAACAGATCCAAAATTCTGGATCTGGGTCTGGGTCCTAAATTCTGACTTTTGTCCTGGATCAAGATCGGGTCTGATATAATTGCCACAGGTATCGGGTATGTGCAATTCAAGTTGATTTACTGACTGGACCCAATTGGTCCTGTCCTCTGTTAATTTACTGTTTGTGTGATGAGAACTGCTCCAGCTTTTTATCCATGTCAGCCAATTGCAACTCCATAAAACCGTATAGCTTATGTCCAGCTGAAACTGGTTCTAGCTGCTCACCTCATTTGCATCTGCTGCTGAGGAGAGAGAGAGAGAGAGAGTGAGTAAAAGGAGCCTTGGCCTAGGCTAACGTTGATTGCGAAGATGTAGTTATTTTTCATTTAAGTAGAACTGTCACACCCTGATCTGTTTCACCTGGCTTTGTGATGGTCTCCACCCTCCTCCAGGTGTCTCCAATCTTCCCCATTATCCCCTGTGTATTTATACCTGCGCTCTCTGTTTGTCTGTTGCCAGTTTGTTTTATTTAGTCAAGCCTACCAGCGTTTTGACCTCTGTTCCTGTCTCTCGATTGTTCCTGTTTTATAGTTAATCCTGTTTTGATATCTTCTGCCTGCCCTGACCCTGAGCCTGCCTGCCGTCCTGTACCTTTGCCCCACCTATCTGGATTACTGACCCCTGTCTGCCCTTGACCTGTCTTTTGCTTGCCCCTGTTGGATAAATAAACTGTTGTTACTTTGACATTGTCTGCAATTGGGTCTTACCTTGAAATGTGTTTAAAACAAAAGTTAAAGAAGAAAGACTAAAGTTAAGCTGACAAGGGGACTGTCCTCAGGGACAAGTTTTAATATTATAGTGGACAAAGATGAGAAGAACGTTGGCGAGGCCAAATGTACTGTGTGCAACTCGTTATTCAGGTTTGATTCAGCACCAAGCAATCAATAGCTTACAGGAATATATGATGTAATATAAACTCTATATTATGTACTCATTACATGATACCCTAATATAAGACTTGGTAAAAGGTCTGTACATTTTTATTTATTTATTTTTTATTTCACCTTTATTTAACCAGGTAGGCTAGTTGAGAACAAGTTCTCATTTGCAACTGCGACCTGGCCAAGATAAAGCATAGCAGTGTGAGCATACAACAAAGAGTTACACATGGAGTAAACAATTAACAAGTCAATAACACAGTAGAAAACAAAGGGGGGGTCTATATACAATGTGTGCAAAAGGCATGAGGAGGTAGGCAAATAATTACAATTTTGCAGATTAACACTGGAGTGATAAATGATCAGATGGTCATGTACAGGTAGAGATATTGGTGTGCAGAAGAGCAGAAAAGTAAATAAATAAAAACAGTATGGGGATGAGGTAGGTGAAAAGGGTGGGCTATTTACCAATAGACTATGTACAGCTGCAGCGATCGGTTTGCTGCTCAGATAGCTGATGTTTGAAGTTGGTGAGGGAGATAAAAGTCTCCAACTTCAGCGATTTTTGCAATTCGTTCCAGTCACAGGCAGCAGAGTACTGGAACGAAAGGCGGCCAAATGAGGTGTTGGCTTTAGGGATGATCAGTGAGATACACCTGCTGGAGCGCGTGCTACGGATGGGTGTTGCCATCGTGACCAGTGAGCTGAGATAAGGCGGAGCTTTACCTAGCATGGACTTGTAGATGACCTGGAGCCAGTGGGTCTGGCGACGAATATGTAGCGAGGGCCAGCCGACTAGAGCATACAAGTCGCAGTGGTGGGTGGTATAAGGTGCTTTAGTGACAAAACGGATGGCACTGTGATAGACTGCATCCAGTTTGCTGAGTAGAGGTTTGGAAGCCATTTTGTAGATGACATCGCCGAAGTCGAGGATCGGTAGGATAGTCAGTTTTACTAGGGTAAGCTTGGCGGCGTGAGTGAAGGAGGCTTTGTTGCGGAATAGAAAGCCGACTCTTGATTTGATTTTCGATTGGAGATGTTTGATATGAGTCTGGAAGGAGAGTTTGCAGTCTAGCCAGACACCTAGGTACTTATAGACGTCCACATATTCTAGGTCGGAACCATCCAGGGTGGTGATGCTAGTCGGGCATGCGGGTGCAGGCAGTGACCGGTTGAAAAGCATGCATTTGGTTTTACTAGCGTTTAAGAGCAGTTGGAGGCCACGGAAGGAGTGTTGTATGGCATTGAAGCTTGTTTGGAGGTTAGATAGCACAGTGTCCAAAGACGGGCCGAAAGTATATAGAATGGTGTCGTCTGCGTAGAGGTGGATCAGGGAATCGCCCGCAGCAAGAGCAACATCATTGATATACACAGAGAAAAGAGTCGGCCCGAGAATTGAACCCTGTGGCACCCCCATAGAGACTGCCAGAGGACCGGACAGCATGCCCTCCGATTTGACACACTGAACTCTGTCTGCAAAGTAATTGGTGAACCAGGCAAGGCAGTCATCCGAAAAACCGAGGCTACTGAGTCTGCCGATAAGAATATGGTGATTGACAGAGTCGAAAGCCTTGGCAAGGTCGATGAAGACGGCTGCACAGTACTGTCTTTTATCGATGGCGGTTATGATATCGTTTAGTACTTTGAGTGTGGCTGAGGTGCACCCATGACCGGCTCGGAAACCAGATTGCACAGCGGAGAAGGTACGGTGGGATTCGAGATGGTCAGTGACCCGTTTGTTGACTTGGCTTTCGAAGACCTTAGATAGGCAGGGCAGGATGGATATAGGTCTGTAACAGTTTGGGTCCAGGGTGTCTCCCCATTTTGAAGAGGGGGATGACTGCGGCAGCTTTCCAATCCTTGGGGATCTCAGACGAGATGAAAGAGAGGTTGAACAGGCTGGTAATAGGGGTTGCGACAATGGTGGCAGATAGTTTCAGAAATAGAGGGTCCAGATTGTCAAGCCCAGCTGATTTGTACGGGTCCAGGTTTTGCAGCTCTTTCAGAACATCTGCTATCTGGATTTGGGTAAAGGAGAACCTGGAGAGGCTTGGGCGAGGAGCTGCGGGGGGGGCGGAGCTGTTGGCCGAGGTTGAAGTAGCCAGGCGGAAGGCATGGCCAGCCGTTGAGAAATGCTTATTGAAGTTTTCGATAATCATGGATTTATCAGTGGTGACCGTGTTACCTAGCAGCTGGGAGGAGGTGCTCTTGTTCTCCATGGACTTCACAGTGTCCCAGAACTTTTTGGAGTTGGAGCTACAGGATGCAAACTTCTGCCTGAAGAAGCTGGCCTTAGCTTTCCTGACTGACTGCGTGTATTGGTTCCGGACTTCCCTGAACAGTTGCATATCATGGGGACTATTCGATGCTATTGCAGTCCGCCACAGGATGTTTTTGTGCTGGTCGAGGGCAGTCAGGTCTGGGGTGAACCAAGGGCTGTATCTGTTCTTAGTTCTGCATTTTTTGAACGGAGCATGCTTATCTAAAATGGTGAGGAAGTTACTTTTAAAGAATGACCAGGCATCCTCAACTGACGGGATGAGGTCAATGTCCTTCCAGGATACCCGGGCCAGGTCGATTAGAAAGGCCTGCTCACAGAAGTGTTTTAGGGAGCGTTTGACAGTGATGAGGGGTGGTCGTTTGACTGCGGCTCCGTAGAGGATACAGGCAATGAGGCAGTGATAGCTGAGATCCTGGTTGAAGACAGCGGAGGTGTATTTGGAGGGCCAGTTGGTCAGGATGACGTCTATGAGGGTGCCATAGTTTACAGAGTTAGGGTTGTACCTGGTGGGTTCCTTGATGATTTGTGTGAGATTGAGGGCATCTAGCTTAGATTAAAGGTAAAAGGTCTGTACATGATACCCTATAAGACAGTAAAAGGTCTGTACATGATACCCTATAAGACGGTAAAAGGTCTGTACATGATACCCTATAAGACTTGATAAAAGGTCTGTGCATGATACCCTATAAGACTTGGTAAAAGGTCTGTACATGATACCCTATAAGACGGTAAAAGGTCTGTACATGATACCCTATAAGACGGTAAAAGGTCTGTACATGATACCCTATAAGACTTGGTAAAAGGTCTGTACATGATACCCTATAAGACTTGGTAAAAGGTCTGTGCATGATACCCTATAAGATGGTAAAAGGTCTGTACATGATACCCTATAAGACTTGATAAAAGGTCTGTACATGATACCCTATAAGACTTGGTAAAAGGTCTGTACATGATACCCTATAAGACTTGGCAAAAGGTCTGTACATGATACCCTATAAGACTTGGTAAAAGGTCTGTACATGATACCCTATAAGACGGTAAAAGGTCTGTACATGATACCCTATAAGACGGTAAATGTTCTGTACATGATACCCTATAAGACGGTAAAAGTTCTGTACATGATACCCTATAAGACTTGGTAAAAGGTCTGTGCATGATACCCTATAAGACGGTAAAAGGTCTGTAATGATACCCTATAAGACTTGGTAAAAGGTCTGTACATGATACCCTATAAGACTTGATAAAAGGTCTGTACATGATACCCTATAAGACGGTAAAAGGTCTGTACATGATACCCTATAAGACGGTAAATGTTCTGTACATGATACCCTATAAGACGGTAAAAGTTCTGTACATGATACCCTATAAGACTTGGTAAAAGGTCTGTGCATGATACCCTATAAGACGGTAAAAGGTCTGTAATGATACCCTATAAGACTTGGTAAAAGGTCTGTACATGATACCCTATAAGACCTGGTAAAAGGTCTGTACATGATACCCGATAAGACTTGGTAAAAGGTCTGTACATGATACCCTATAAGACTTGGTAAAAGGTATGTACATGATACCCTATAGGACGGTAAAAGGTCTGTGCATGATACCCTATAAGACTTGGTAAAAGGTATGTACATGATACCCTATAAGACTTGGTAAAAGGTCTGTACATGATACCCTATAGGACGGTAAAAGGTCTGTGCATGATACCCTATAAAACAGTAAAAGGTCTATGCATGATACCCTATAAGACTTGGTAAAAGGTCTGTGCATGATACCCTATAAGACTTGGTAAAAGGTATGTACATGATACCCTATAAGACTTGGTAAAAGGTCTGTACATGATACCCTATAGGACGGTAAAAGGTCTGTGCATGATACCCTATAAGACTTGGTAAAAGGTATGTACATGATACCCTATAAGACTTGGTAAAAGGTCTGTGCATGATACCCTATAAGACGGTAAAAGGTCTGTGCATGATACCCTATAAGACTTGGTAAAAGGTCTGTGCATGATACCCTATAAGACTTGGTAAAAGGTCTGTACATGATACCCTATAAGACTTGGTAAAAGGTCTGTGCATGATACCCTATATGACTGTAAAAGGTCTGTGCATGATACCCTATAAGACTTGGTAAAAGGTCTGTGCATGATACCCTATAAGACGGTAAAAGGTCTGTGCATGATACCCTATAAGACGGTAAAAGGTCTGTGCATGATACCCTATAAGACGGTAAAAGGTCTGTACATGATACCCTATAAGACTTGGTAAAAGGTCTGTACATGATACCCTATAAGACTTGGTAAAAGGTCTGTACATGATACCCTATAAGACTTGGTAAAAGGTCTGTGCATGATACCCTATAAGACGGTAAAAGGTCTGTACATGATACCCTATAAGACTTGGTAAAAGGTCTGTGCATGATACCCTATAAGACGGTAAAAGGTCTGTACATGATACCCTATAAGATGGTAAAAGGTCTGTACATGATACCCTATAAGACCTGGTAAAAGGTCTGTACATGATACCCTATAAGACCTGGTAAAAGGTCTGTACATGATACCCTATAAGACGGTAAAAGTTCTGTACATGATACCCTATAAAACTTGGTAAAAGGTCTGTACATGATACCCTATAAGACTTGATAAAAGGTCTGTACATGATACCCTATAAGACTTGGTAAAAGGTCTGTACATGATACCCTATAAGACTTGGCAAAAGGTCTGTACATGATACCCTATAAGACTTGGTAAAAGGTCTGTACATGATACCCTATAAGATGGTAAAAGGTCTGTACATGATACCCTATAAGACGGTAAAAGGTCTGTGCATGATACCCTATAAGACGGTAAAAGGTCTGTACATGATACCCTATAAGACGGTAAAAGTTCTGTACATGATACCCTATAAGACTTGGTAAAAGGTCTGTGCATGATACCCTATAAGACGGTAAAAGGTCTGTAATGATACCCTATAAGACTTGATAAAAGGTCTGTACATGATACCCTATAAGACGGTAAAAGGTCTGTGCATGATACCCTATAAGACTTGGTAAAAGGTCTGTACATGATACCCTATAAGACTTGGTAAAAGGTCTGTACATGATACCCTATAAGACTTGGTAAAAGGTCTGTACATGATACCCTATAAGACGGTAAAAGGTCTGTACATGATACCCTATAAGACTTGATAAACGGTCTGTACATGATACCCTATAAGACTTGGTAAAAGGTCTGTGCATGATACCCTATAAGACTTGATAAAAGGTCTGTGCATGATACCCTATAAGACGGTAAAAGGTCTGTACATGATACCCGATAAGACTTGGTAAACGGTCTGTACATGATACCCTATAAGACTTGGTAAAAGGTCTGTACATGATACCCTATAAGACTTGGTAAAAGGTCTGTACATGATACCCTATAAGACTTGGTAAAAGGTCTGCACATGATTCCCTAAGAGTTACTTAAAGGAAAAGGGTGATATGGTTTTTAAAATAAGGTCTAGGAACGGTTCAAGTCTTTGGATCTGATCAGTCCCTATTGACTTTCAGGAGTTAGGATGCACTCGCTCTGCCTCTGGCTTCCTCCCACATGGCACCTTATTCACTATATCGTGATAAATAAGGAATAGGCTGCCATTTGGGATGAAGCCTATGATTCTAACTCTGATTCAAGGGGACATTGCCCTTACAGACCACTTGCTCTGCTGTTGATGGAAAAACGCCATGAGGGGAGAGACCGCCAAGATCGCGCGTCTGCCACGAAAGCAGCAGCAATCGCTTGGGCATTCAATCTTCCCCCTGCACAAATGTTAGGGGCCTGTATCTGTGGAATGCACTAACCCCTTGGAAGGCAGAGAGGCAGGAGATCAGGCTGGGAGCACCGTGATAAGTGATTATTCACACACACACACACACACACACACACACACACACACACACACACACACACACACACACACACACACACACACACACACACACACACACACACAGCGATACACATAGCGATACACACAGCGAAACGCACACACACAGCGAAACACACAGCGAAAAACACACACACAGTGAAACACACACAGCCGACTCACAGCTTGGTGTCAGGCCAGATGTCCGTCGGATTTATGAGTGGGAATGAAGACGAACAGCTTTAATTTGCCATCTAAAGTATGACATGAGAAAGGCATAATTGGAATTTGTTGCCTGGACGTCTGCTGCACAATGACAGTTGACAGTGCTGTAATTCCCCACTGCTCAGTTGGACAGGGACAAAACCAAGCAAATGTGGCACTTTTATTCCTTCTATGTTTGTTTGTTATGTTTGCTCTGAACACTTCCCTGGAGCCAAACTCATCTAGGTATTTCATTCCATTTCTCAACTTAACATCAGTTTAGTGTGTCAGAGGGTAGCTTTCAGAGACAGTTCATTTCATCATTGCCCTACAGTTAGCTAAAAAAAAAGCCAAAAGCAAACAATAAGGTGAGTATTGAGAAAGTTAATGAGTATTATGATACCTTAAACTTACACAATCAAGTTGGGGATAGGGCAGTACTGTATTGGATTGAGATAGTCAGTGACAGTCAGTGAGAGAAACAGTCAGGGGCTCTACGTCCCCCTCCTAGGATGGAGGCACAAATGATCTTGTGACCAATCAGACAAGTCACATCTCAGCAGCACACACAGCCAACCACAACTACATGTCATTATCAGATAACAGCTATGAGTCAGACTACATATCAGTCCTCCAGAGATCTGTGTAGTCACAGCATGGAACATAACTCTCTAAGGCTCTAAGGCTTACAGCAATTTTAACCAAACCATCACATGTATTGCTCTGTTCCACTGAATGCATTACTCTATCCCACTAAATGATATGGTTTATTGACATTGCCGGGCCATGGTAAGGTTTGTTAGGTTAATAGAAGTGAATGTGAAAAAAAGCCAGGTCTAGGCTGGGAGCAGACACAATGATACGCCTGCGGTCAAGCACAATCTCATTGTGTAGTATGGCCATAGACCCAAATCTGATTTGAGACTGAGGCAGACTTGCCTGTGGCCAGGAGAGAGATGGAAAGAGAGAGAGAGAGAGAGAGAGAGAGAGAGAGTACATATTCCCTCTATGGTTTTTCATACCGAATAAATGTTCACTTCATGCCAAAGTCATTGACTCAGAGAGAGAGAGAGAGAGAGAGGGAGAGAGAGAGAGAGAGTCAAAGAGAAAGACTGAGCGAGAGAGTGATAGGAAGAGAAAATAAGAAGAAGGGAGAGATGCTAAAGGAGAGACAAGGTAAGTCAGGCACAGACATAAATAGCATCAATGTTTTAAATGTCTCTCTTGTGTACTGACTGGGGACACATGCTTACAGTAAGTGAAGAGTACTGAAGGTCACTGCACCTCTTCTGCATTAATGTTTAAAAATGTAATTACACATCTTAGTGCTTGGCATGCAGCCACTGGCATTGGCTAACTAAGTTATGCAAGAGTCAGAATGAAGTGTGACGCTCTCTCTCAATCTCTCTCTGTCTCTTTGTCTCTCTCTGTCTCTCTCACACACACACACACACACACACACACACACGGATACAGTACACCCGCACACATGCACACAAACGCACACACACGAACTGTCGTTCTGTGACTAACCCTTTTATAAAGATAATAAAATTATATTATTGTTGCCAGGTGACCATCTGTTGATGGGTTATTGTGTGTGTGTGTGGACGTGTTTAACTATTCTTGTAAGCCCCCACAAGAACAAACAAAAATTTGACCAACTGGGAACATTTTGTTAGTACCCACAAGGTCAAATGCTATTTCTAGGGTGTTTAGGGTTAAGGTTCTAATTAGTGTTAGGGTTAGAATTACATTAAGGGGTTAGGGTTAGGAGCTAAAGTTAGTTTTAAGGTTAGGAACTAGGGTTAGGTTTAGGGTTAGGTTTTTCAGTTAAGGTTAGGGTTAAGGTTAAGGTTAGGGTAAGAGTATGGGATAGGGTTAGGTTTAGGGGTTAGTGAAAATAGGATTTTAAATGGGACTGAATTGTGTGTCCCCACAAGGTTAGCTGTGTGTGTGTGCGAATGTGTGTGTGTGTGTGTGTGTTCGATGATCACACCATTAGCCAAGGAGAGTGGTACGTTCACAGGGACACAGGTGAAGTCAAGCAGAAGGGCTTGGGGCTTAAGGTGCTGGTGAGACTCAACTCAACATGCCCACAGTGTACACAGTTTGCCAACTGAAACAAGGTTGGTAGGAGAAATGCATCAGCTGTATTAATGCTTTTAGTAGTGTCGGTCTGTGGTTTTAATTTGTCCTTTTAAACTAATTAGGAATCGATAAACACTCCCACATATTGTGTAGAGGCTGCCATTTTTCCTGGCACACACATCGTCCAGGCAACATTACAATCTCCAGAGACTCCGAGGAGTGACATACATTTCCAGTATGGCCAAACGGCTATCTGACTGAAAGCGCTGCAGCCAGGCATTACATCAAGAAATTACGTCAATGGGTTGTTAACTACACAGTCAGCCTGCCCTCGAAGGAAGTACTGGTGTAAAAAAATCTAGTCCTCATGATAGAGATTTCAATACTTCTAATATCAATAGCTTACAAGATATCAATAATGTCTAATTAGGTAGGGAATTTGACCAGCCTGAAGTTTCTCCATTGACTTATTAATTGAAGAGGTGATTGAAGAGAGGTCAATCGCCAATGTCAGAATAACTAAGACAGAACGGTATAAGATCAACCTACTTACAATCTTATAGTAGCACTACAACATAACCTCAAGTTAACCTGATAAACATTGATTTTGCATCTCCTTGATGCCTATGTGAACGAGTCATTACGCTGATACACTATACTCACTGATCTCATCTACTCCACGGTCTGTTTGTAAAGTACTGACAGCCCTCACATATACAGTAGCGTAGCTACCTCCTATAAAGCTTCAGCAGCGACATCGACTCCTGCTCTAATTCTATTTCAAAAACAAGGCAAGAACAGCTACAGGCCGCACAATAAAGCAGTGTGTGCTAATTTAGGGTATTATCAACAGTAAAATACTCTGAAACGTTTTACTGCAGCAAACTGTAAATTCTAAAGCATTGTGGGAAAATGATGTGGGCGGAGCAAAACATTGCTGTATTTCGAATGGTACTGTAATTCCACCGCACATAATACAGTACCGTACCATAACTTTGGCGCGCAAAAAAACTTTTGACCACTAGTGGGTGTATGGTATTGTTGTTTCTGGCTCAATAACATATTTTGAGGCATGCCTTGTACGAGGCTATATATGTTGCATCGAGTTGGACCGCAGAGTGAAGGAAAAGCAGCAAACAAGTGCTCAGCATATTTGGGAACTCCTTCAAGACTGTTGGAAAAGCATTCCAGGTGAATCTGGTTGAGAGAATGCCAAGAGTGTGCAAAGCTGTCATCAAGGCAAAGGGTGGCAACTTTGAAGAATCTCAAATATATAATATATTTTGGTTATATTTTGGTTACTACATTATTCCTCATGCGTTATTTCATAGTTTTGATGTCTTCACTATTATTCTACAATGCAGAAAATAGTGTAAATAAAGGAAAACCTTGGAATGAGTAGGTGTGTCCAAACTTTTGACTGGTACTGTATGTACTGTAACATAGTGTAATGTGTAAACACTTTACCTAACAGCCAACCTGCTTGCAACAACCTCTTGTAATTACAGGAAAATACTGTGAAATTCTAACCCCTCCCCCCAATGGATTTCATTCATTCATTCCAATTATGGTAGTATTTACATTTTTATAACATTTTTTACAGTATAATACAGCCAATTGTATGGTTTTGTACTGTGTGTCCTTACACAGTACTTGCTTTGATACTGCATTTATATTACTGTACATTATAAGTACTCTAATATGAAATACAGAATTTTACTTCCCACCGAGCTGCCTGTAAGCTACTGTCAAATTCATGGTAACCCCTTTACAAGTGTGTGCTCCTTTTGACATCATGAGAAGGGGTGGTGGAGGGAGAATCTTTCAAATACTTTTAATTAGCTTGAACCTGCCAAATGGGATGGGGTTTGCACTTTCGGGCCTATTCCATTGTGCCAGGCACATTTAATCAAGCACAGCTTAAGTACTTGAAAGATTTCAAATATAATTTGAACCCAAGTCTGCAAACAAGGCAGTGCGTACTACTAACCCTTTAAATGTCATTAGCAGGAGGGAGGATTATGTTTGATCCCTCCAGTCCAGCTAAGAACCAGGTGGGAGTGAGAGACACACTTCTTTGCTCTGTTCCCCCAGGTCGCTTCTCCAGGAAATATTCAGTGTTCTGCTGTGTGTACTCAATACCTATACCTACTGTTTGTCTCTGTCTCTCCATCTCTGTACCTCTCCACTTCTCTCCGTCTCTCTCTCTGCATGCTGGGAGTGTTTGGTGCATGCTGGGAATTGTATGAGCGAAGGACTGCGTGTTTTGTGGAGAGTTAGATATTCACAACTTTCTTTCGGTTTTCTATTTCTTGGTGTCTTTTTTTGGTTTTCTTCTGTGCATGATTAAGGTTATTATTTTTCTTGTGATAGAATTAAGTATTTGTTTTTCGTATCGAAATTACCCTGATTTTGGCGGGGAAGGCAGCCCGAATGGGGACGCCGTCCCTGTCACTTCGGCACGACTTTAGGTGTGTTACTGAAGCTACTGTCACGGTGCAGGAGTTTCTGGTCACCGTAGGAGAGAAGGTAGGCTATGAGAATGTTGCTTATGCATCCCGGATGAATAAAGCGGTGGTGGTATTTCTTAAAGAAGAGTGTCTTGTTAATCAGATGGTTGAGCATGGTGTATTTCTTAAAGAAGAGTGTCTTGTTGATCGGATGGTTGAGCATGGCGTACTTCTTAAAGAAGAGTGTCTTGTCGATCGGATTGTTGAGCATGGTGGATTTCATAAAGAAGAGTGTCTTGTTGATCGGATGGTTGAGCATGGTGTACTTCTTAAAGAAGAGTGTCTTGTTGATCGGATGGTTGAGCATGGTGTATTTCTTAAAGAAGAGTGTCTTGTTAATCGGATGGTTGAGCATGGTGTATTTCTTAAAGAAGAGTGTCTGGTTGATCGTATGGTTGAGCATGGTGTATTTCTTAAAGAAGAGTGTCTGGTTGATCGTATGGTTGAGCATGGTGTATTTCTTAAAGAAGAGTGTCTTGTTGATCGGATGGTTGAGCATGGTGTACTTCTTAAAGAAGAGTGTCTGGTTGATCGGATGGTTGAGCATGGTGTATTTCTTAAAGAAGAGTGTCTTGTTAATCGGATGGTTGAGCATGGTGTATTTCTTAAAGAAGAGTGTCTGGTTGATCGTATGGTTGAGCATGGTGTATTTCTTAAAGAAGAGTGTCTTGTTGATCGTATGGTTGAGCATGGTGTATTTCTTAAAGAAGAGTGTCTTGTTGATCGGATGGTTGAGCATGGTGTACTTCTTAAAGAAGAGTGTCTGGTTGATCGGATGGTTGAGCATGGCGTACTTCTTAAAGAAGAGTGTCTGGTTGATCGGATGGTTGAGCATGGCGTACTTCTTAAAGAAGAGTGTCTGGTTGATCGGATGGTTGAGCATGGCGTACTTCTTAAAGAAGAGTGTCTGGTTGATCGGATGGTTGAGCATGGCGTACTTCTTAAAGAAGAGTGTCTGGTTGATCAGATGGTTGAGCATGGCGTACTTCTTAAAGAAGAGTGTCTGGTTGATCGGATGGTTGAGCATGGCGTACTTCTTAAAGGAATGTTTATTCAAGTTACGCTGCTTTTTTTCTCCGTCAACAAGGGTAACGATTTCAAATGTACCTCCGTTTATTCCAAATGAGCCATTGGAGCGCGAGTTATTGCGCTTTGGGAAGTTCGCCAGTTCAATTAAGGTTGTCCCGTTGCAAACACCCGGCGTTGAAACAGGTTATGTCATTTCGGCGACAGGTGTTTATGTTTTTGGACTCACCGGAGCAGACTTTAGAGTTATTGTTTAAAATCAAGTATGACAATAGAATGTATATGGCTTATGCTAGTACGGGTAGTCAACAGTGTTTTGAGTGTGGGGATATTGGTCATAAGCGACATGCTTGCCCGAAAAGGGAGAAGGCATAGGGAGGGGCGCAGGTGGTCATCGTAACGACTGGACCCACTGATGTAGGGAGAGGTGGACCGACAGCGGTAGAGCAGCCACAAGCACCTGTTGTTGAGGAACAAGTTATCTGTGTTGAGGGCACGGAGTTGCAACTTGCATTAGAGGGAAATGTTATGCAGCAGAAAAGTATTGTTGTAGAAGGTAAGGATGTATCTTAAGAGCCAGTTCCTCAGACTGGTGAGCAGGTGCCCAGTACGAGTGCTGGGGTAAAGGAGGGGGTTCATGTGGAGCTAGGCTCCCATGTAGTGGAGGAGGTGCCCAGTACGAGTGCTGGGGTAAAGGAGGGTGTTCATGTGGAGCTAGGCTCCCAGGGAGTGGAGGAGATGCCCACTACGAGTAATGAGGTACAGGAGGGTTTTCATGTGGAGCTAGGCTCCCAGGTAGTGGAGGAGATGCCCACTACGAGTGCTGGGGTTCATGTGGAGCTAGGCTCCCAGGTAGTGAAGGAGATGCCCACTACGAGTAATGAGGTTCAGGTGGGGCTAGTCTCCCAGGTAGTGGAGGAGATGCCTGGTACGAGTAATGAGGTGCAAGTGGGGAGTGTTGAAAGGGATGTGGTAGAGGGGAGTCAGTTGTCTGTGGTCTCAGCTGAGGATCAGGAGAAGGATATTGATATCTCTTTTGATATGATAGCTGCTGGTGAGGACTCAATTTACGATCTAGAGGAGGTAAATTAGTTTCTGGATCAGACTTTTGGGAAATCTGTCAAATTGGCAGATTATTTTGATGTTGATAAGTTTGTGAGGTCAGCTGTGATGTTACAGAAGACGGTGGGGTTAGACCAATTGAGTGAGAAGAAGCGGTTTCACTTGAGGAAATGTATTACTGCTGCTGCAGCAGCAAAAGGTGGTGGGAGACGTGGTCAGGTTAATAAGAGAAGATTAAAACAATGATGAGGATCATGCTTCATGCTTCATAGGGTGTCTTTTTTCTCCTTGGTTTCTCTGTGGTTTCTTCTGCTTTTCTTTTCTCTTTTCTATATGGAGGTACTAACGGTAGGTTCTCTCAATATTAATGGGGGAAGGGACAGGAATAAGAGGGCTTGGGTATTAGAAGTAATAAAACAGAAAAGGCTTAAGGTAGTTTTCCTACAGGAGACACATAGTGATGAGGAAAATGAGGTTGACTGGGGTATGTGGTGGGAGGGGCAGCATGTACTCAGTCATGGTACTAATTTCAGTGCTGGGGTGGCAATCTTGTTTTCCTCAGGTTTAGGGGTGACTGTGGTATCTACAACAGAGATTGTCAAGGGTCGAGTTTTATTGGTCAAGGTGGATGTTATGTTTTTTTAGTTATTTTTTTTATGTTTATGCTCCTAATGAGGGTAGAGAGCATATTGCTATATTTGATCAAATAAAGGAAACCTCAAGACAGTGTGATCAAGAGGGGTGTATGGTTTTAGGGGGTGACTGGAACTGTACAGTGGATTTTACTGTTGATCGCACCGCTGAAGAACCTTACCTGCGGTCAGCCACTTGCATGTCTGGCCTATTAACTGAGTTTGAGCTTTCTGATGTGTGGAGAGTAAGGAATGCAAAAGTTAGGCAGTACACATGGCAAAAAATGTATGAAGGTCATGTCAGTGCAGCAAGGTTAGACAGGTTGTATGTATCTGAGCAATACTGTAGTAATGTTGGAAAGTGTGCCATTACTCCTATGGGTTTCTCTGATCATCATATTGTTACTGTTGATATTCACTTGTCCTGTCCACAAAGGTCATCACCTTACTGGTATTTTAATGTTAAATTGTTACATGATGTCATGTTTTGTGACAGGTTTTTGTTGTTTTGTGAAAAATGGAGGGTTACGAAAGGGAATTTTGAGTCCTTGAGACAATGGTGGGAGGTTGGGAAGGCCCAAATACAAGTATTTTGTCAACATTATACTGCTCTGTCTCAAATTGAAGTTAAAGAGACTATCAGGCCCTTGAACAGGACATCAAGTCTATTGAATTGAAGCTGCTCACTCAGAATGACCCTGGACTAGTCATGAACTTACAGGACAAGAGACATAAACTGAGGTCGTTTCTGCATGAAAGAGTGAAGGGTGCCTTGTTTAGATCTCGTTTCGCTTCCCTCAAGGATATGGATGCTCCTAGCGTTTAAAAAAAAAACTAGGACAGTTGACATTTCAACGTAAACAGATGGTCTGCCTTCGTCTCCCTGATGGGAAGGTGACCACGGATGACATTGAAATGCGTCAACATGACTTGGATTTCTACTCGGCCCTCTATAAGGCTTGTGACTCTCTGTGTACTGAACAGTTGTTACACGGTCTTCCTCAATTGGGACCTGAGCAGAGAGTCGCATTGGACTCTGAAATTACACTGCAAGAGCTGTCCACAGCAGTTATGCAGCTCTCAACAGGCTGAGCCCCTGGCATCGATGGTTTACCATCTGAGTTTTATAAGCACTTTTGGGGGTCTATTGGGGGGGATTTTTATGAAATGGTGTGTGAATCTTTTCATGAGGGTTCTCTTCCTGTATCCTGTCAACGTGCGGTGCTTTCACTGTTGCCAAAAAGGGGGGATTGGCTCTCATAAAAAATTGGACCTGTTGCTTTTCTGTGCGCTGAATACAAAATTGTTTCTAAATGTCTCTCAAACAGGTTGAAAGAGTATCTGGGATTATTGATCCACAAGGACCAGTCCTACTGTGTACCTGATCGCTCTATTTTTGACAACTTGTTTCTGATAAGAGATGTTTTAGACATTTGTAAACTGTCTGATGTAAATGTGGGTTTACTTTCTTTGGATCAGGAGAAGGCTTTTGATCGTGTGGACCACCAGTACTTGTTTAAAACGATGAAAGCCTTTGGGTTTGGGGATGTTTTTTTGTCTTGGATGAATTTACTGTATGCTGGGGCCTCGTGTATGGTGAAGGTGGGGGGTGGTTTGAGTTGCCCTATCCCTGTCCAAAGGGGCATCAGCCAGGGATGCCCAATTTCAGGGCAGTTATATAGTCTGGCGATTGAACCAATGCTTTGTTTTTTAAGAGCGAAGCTTACTGGTTTCTCTGTGCCAGGTGTAATGAAGGGTCCCACGATAGCACTGTCTGCGTATGCAGATGATGTGATTGTTTTTATTACAGGGGGTGAGGATGTTAAGGTTCTCTCAAACGCTTTAAAGCTGTATGAGGGGGCCTCCTCAGCTAGAGTCAACTGGGGAAAGAGTGAAGCGCTGTGGGCAGGTCAGCTTCAAACGGGGTCCGCTCCACAATTACCAGGGGGGCTTCAGTGGGGCAGAGATGCGATGAAGACTTTGGGGGTTTTTCTAGGCTCCGATGTCTTTCAGAAAAAGAACTGGGAGGGTGTATTTGAGAAAGTGTGTGCCAGACTGTCAAGATGGAAATGGGTGCTGCCCCAGCTGTCTTATAGGGGAAGGGTCCTGGTAGCTAATAATCTTGCTGCCTCTACCCTGTGGCACAGACTAATGATTTTGCAGCCACCAAAGGGTCTGATACAAGAGCTTCAGAGGACTCTTGTCAATTTCTTCTGGTCTGGACAACACTGGATTAAAGCTGCAGCCCTGCACCTGCCACTGCATGAGGGTGGGCAAGGCCTGGTGGACATTTCCTCTAGAATCATGGCTTTCCGGCTTCAAGCAGCCCAGAGATTGTTGTACAGAGACGGTTCTTGCTGGGTCGAAACAGCCTACGTATTGATGAGGAGAGCGGGCTGTTTGGGCTTAGACAAGCACCTTTTCCTCTTAAAGCTGGAGGGGGGTGATTTGTCTGGCCTGACTCCATTTTATGAGTCTGTTATGCAGACTTGGAGAGTCCTTGTCAAGTCCCGTAAGGCTGGCACGCCACCAGGGATGTGGCTTTTTGAAGAGCCTCTTTTTCACAATACTGCCATCCAGTCCCGTGTTTTGGGTTCAGCAAGCCTACGTTCATGCCTGTTAGGCGTGGGGTGTACCAAGCTGGGTCATCTGATGCGGAGCAGGAGCAGATCGTTGGAGGAGCTGGTAGAAAGAGCGGGGATCCGATCATCTCGCCTACTGAGGAAGGTCGTCGCTGAGGTCTGCGACTCCTTGCCAGTGCTTCATCTCCAGTATGTGACTGACACTTCCAATTCTGATCGGTGGAAGGAGGGTCTGGATTATGTGTTCCCTGCACTGATTGTTAGTGCTGCGATGGGGGCATTCGAGGAGGATGTGGGGATGCTGTTTTCCTTCGATACCCTGGAGCTGGGGGAGTTCAAGGAGGTGGGAAAGAAGGCCAGGTACAGAATATGTGTAAAGGTGTCCCATGCCTCTTCCCTGGAAGGGGTAAAATCGATGAGGTGGGCGGGTGTGCTTGGTCCAGGTGCCTCTCCAAAAGGCTGTTGGCGATCATTATACAAACTGCCTATTGATAAGAGGACAGCTGACCTCCAATGGAGGATAATACATGGAGCTATAGCCACCAACATGCATCTGGTACACCTGGACCCTACTGTTGGGGAGGGGTGTCCATTCTGTGCCGAGTCTGAATCTCTGGCACATCTGTTTTTACTGTGTCCCAGGTTGGTCAGGATGATTGAACTGATTGGTTCTCAACGTTGGGAGAGGTTTTCTCTTCCCAACTGTATATATTTGGGCCAATGTACAGGTTCAGTCAAAAGGGTGTAGTTGTGTTGCTTAATTTTGCGTTAGGGGCAGCAAAATTAGCGATGTGGAAGACCCGAAAGAACAGTATTCAGGGACAGGGGTCTGTGGATGTGGTGGGAATGCTGGAGGGAATGTTGGCAGCGAGACTAAGGGTTGAGTTTGCCTATTATAAACTTGTCAACAACATTGATCTGTTTTTGAGTATATGGGTATTCAGAGGCTATTGTGTTTAGTTACTGTGGAGGAGGAATTGGAGTTGTGTTTTTAATTGATGTGTAACTGTGGTTTTGTATGAGTATTTATTGTGTGGTGGGCCCCCAGACCCAATAAAGATTATTTAAAACTCTCTCTCTCGCTCTCTCGCTCTCTGAGCAGCGTGAAGAAAGCTAGCTCTAGCTGAGCCCTCCTGACATGGCCTTAGAGGAAGAAGTAATGAGCAATGCTGGCTGAGCTCATCCATTCCAGTTTACAACCTGATCACATCACGACTGGGCTCATGGTTGGTATTACGTTGATGTAACACAGCAAAGGAATAGTGATTGTATTTCAGCAGGCCTGATAAGGCCCTAATATAATAAACCCATCATGACCGCACAGAAGCTATGACTGTTTTCTGATTGACTTTCCTAATTCTGATTAATTTAGTCAATAGTCACACATGTTTAATTATCAGTTCTCTCTCTGTCTCTCTCTCTCCCTCTCTATCTCTCTCTCTCTCTCTCTACCACTGCTATAACGTGGTGCATTTTTATCAATAAAAATAAGTCATGATAAACAAGTTAAATGCATACTGTCCACATGTGATATGTAGAATTAAAGGTTACCTTAGCTGCGACAGACGAACTGGGCTTTTCCAGAAGGTCCCAGAGTTTCTTTCGTTTCTCAGCACAACACGTGTTGTCGAACTCTTCTCCCTCTCTGTCATTCAAGGTGTCTTGCTCTCTTTTGAGCTCCTCGTTCATCTGTTCTTTCTTCTGGTGGTACCTGGCCTGGCAACAGGACTCCAGGTAGATCTCATCTATGCCCCAGTAGTCCAGCTCCTGACTAAACGACAGGGCGCACATCTCCTCCATCATGTGGAGCTTACCGGTCCGGTAGAAGTTCAAAATGGACGTGAACGCCCCTGGGTGCCGGTCGAAAAAGTACTCGTTCTCATCCAAGTTGTAGTCGTCACATACCTCCATGAGTGAGTCGTGGGTGTTGCAGTCTCGTAGTTTCCCTAACCGGGTGCGTGGTAACCTATCCAACGTTCGCCAGAGGACCTCATGTGGAACCCCCAACGTTGAGCCTTACCCGGCGGTAGCATGACTTGCTGTGGATTATGTACGCCGGTTCCGGGGGTAGTGATGCGGTCGATCGCGAGCCATTCTTATTCAATCCCGTTGAGGATTTCTCCATTTTGAACTAACGAGAGTTCCACCGAGTTCCAATTTGTCCAACAGGCAATCCGGATGGGGAAAAGTTACAGTCTACATTTGTGCTTGTTTTCTTTCATCCTTGAATCTGGGGAAGAAGGAGGGAAAAAAGAGAGGAGAATGAGAATATGAAAAATGTCAATGACAAGATTTTAAAATAGAGCCGTTAGCCCAGGCAGTCACAGTGACCTATAGTCAGAACAGTTCTCCATGCTAAAAGAGTGAATAGAAAGATGATGGTAATACACTCAGACTGAGAGTGCTGTCCTGTCCACACGCTTTTTCTGAATAGTGAGTGGGGACGTGGCAGCGGCTCAAGTGAGCGATGTCCACTCTGCACTGGTGCTGAAACGACAGCGTGCGCTGTCACTCGACTGCGTGAGAGGAACCAGGGCGAGTTCACTTGGGGAAAATAAGCATGCTTCTAAATATTTAATGGTACACTGTTCATGTTGCTGTAGAGTTGTGGAAAAAATACCCAATTGTCATACTAGAGTAAAAGTAAAGATACCTTAATAAAAATGACTCACCCGGTAAATACTACTTGTGTAAAAGTCTAAAAGTATTTGGTTTTAAATATACTTAAGTTTCAAAAGTAAAAGTATAAATCCCTTCAAATTGCTTATATTAAGCAAACCAAATGACACAATGTTCTTGTTTTTATATCTACAGATAGTCAGGGCACACTCCAACACTAAGACATAATTTACAAATGAAGCATTTGTGTTCAGTGAGTCTGCCAGATCAGAGGCAGTAGGGATGACCAGGGATTGCTACATTTGTGAATTTAACCATTTTCCTGTCCTGCTAAGCATTCAAAATGTAACGAGTACTTTTGAGTGTCAGGGAAAATGTATGGAGTAAAACTTACATTCTTTTCTTTAGGATTGTGGTGAAGTAAAAGTAAAATTTGGAAAAATATAAATAGTGAATTAAATAAATTAAGACAAGACAGATACCACAAAAAAACGACTTAAGTAGTACTTTAAAGTATTTTTACTTAAGTACTTTACACCCCTGGCTGTACAGACTGGTTAGTTGACAATGTCACGAATTATGCACGCGATTCAATAGGGCAGAAGTCCATGTGTTGTGATTCTGGATGGCCAGATAGCTAGCAACAATGACAAAGAGCTGCCATATAGGACATTGTAGGTGGCCCTTTCAGCAAGTTTTATCTTGTTCTTGATACCATGTCTTGTTTTGACTGATCTTATGTTTATGCTAATATGGATACAATTCGCTAGCTATCTAACCATCAACTGTAATGATGTATTTGAGAGACAACAAGTGCTCATTGTGCAAATGTATTTATGTTTTCAATAAACATTGGAGACTAAATATAGGTTACATGTTGTCAGCATTCTAAGCCACCCGTCTGTTTTTCCCCATAGTTGGACACCCGCTGGTTCTGTTGCTGAACAACCAACCTGTCTATAACACCTACAAAAGCAGTTCATAAGTGATAGAGCCATAATACCCAAACTCTGTAGTCATGCAAACCCATTTTTCTTGAAGAAATAATAGCCTAGAGACGTTTGGGACTGAGAAGCCATTTTCAACCATGCCGAAGAACTGAATACATATACTGTATAAGGTAGGCTTATGACAGAACTGAAAGCTACTATGGCAGGCCTTTCCTAAATCTGGTGTTTTAATGGTGTCCCTCTACAACTCAGACAAGACGTTTTCTCTAACCGTTTATAACGACTTCCCAAATCAAAACAAACCATCACTTCCCACCCTGTCTTTCAGTAGCCTGCTCTGTTGTATATGGAATGCTTTGGATGATCACAGAGCCATACAGTACCAGGGGAAGGATCCACAATGTCGGTTGAATATGGATGTTTCGGCATGCTCTGTCCCTCCCTCACTAATCAACCATTTGCATGCATTTGTATTCAAATTATGGTTCAAAATCAAAGCAGCAATGTTCAACAACTGACAGAACACATTAACATGCACAGTACATGCATGGATAGGATGTAGGCCTATCCTTTGTCTTGAAGATACAAAAATGTGCTGGACTACTGTATTTTCCGTTCCAGACAATCAAGTCCTACATCAATACTGTTGTGTCAAAGAAGTTACACAATTTATTTGCTCTCTGCAATATGTACAGTGAGCTCCAAAAGTATTAGGACAGTGACACATTTACTGTTGTTTTGACTCTGTAGTCCAGCACTTCGGTTTTGAGATAATACTGCTACCATGATTACGGATAATCCTGATACAATGATTACGGATAATTCTGAAATAATTGTGAATAATGATGAGTGAGAAAGTTACAGAGGAATATATCCCCCCCCCCCCCCCCCAAACTAACTTCCCCTGTTTTTTAAATGGTGAGAGTTGGCATGTCTTGGGGTATGATTTGTGCTTCTGTAACTTTCTCACTCATCATTATTCGCGATTCATTCAGGACTATCTGTAATCATGGTAGCTTCGCATTCATTTAGAAGTGTTTAGAAACATATTAGATTCTTATTTACATAAAAGTGACTCCAAAATGACACAATACAATATTTACCAATAATTTCTATTGAACACAAAATTATCTGAAACACAACCAAAACAAAAGCAAATGCATCCAACAAGTTTGTAGAGTCACAAGGTTGATGTACTACCACGACGGAATTAGACATTCTCATGTCGGAATTAGACGTTCATTCACGTTCTCAAATGTCAAATTTCAGTTTGTTCCAAGTGACAAATGTTGAAGTATTTAAGGTTAACTTTAGGCATGAACTCAAAATGTTTAAGGTTAAGTACAGGCATTAACTCTGAATGGTTAAGGTTAGGCATTAACTCTGAATGCTAAGGTTAGGCATTAACTCTGAATGGCTAAGGTTAGGCATTAACTCTGAATGGCTAAGGTTAGGCATTAACTCTGAATGGCTAAGGTTAGGCATTAACTCTGAATGGCTAAGGTTAGGCATTAACTCTGAATGGCTAAGGTTAGGCATTAACTCTGAATGGCTAAGGTTAGGCATTAACTCTGAATGGCTAAGGTTAGGCATTAACTCTGAATGGCTAAGTTAGGCATGAACTCTGAATGGCTAAGGTTAGGCATTAACTCTGAATGGCTAAGGTTAGGCATTAACTCTGAATGGCTAAGGTTAGGCATTAACTCTGAATGGCTAAGGTTAGGCATTAACTCTGAATGGCTAAGGTTAGGCATTAACTCTGAATGGCTAAGGTTAGGCATTAACTCTGAATGGCTAAGGTTAGGCATTAACTCTGAATGGCTAAGGTTAGGCATTAACTCTGAATGGCTAAGGTTAGGCATTAACTCTGAATGGCTAAGGTTAGGCATTAACTCTGAATGGCTAAGGTTAGGCATTAACTCTGAATGGCTAAGGTTAGCATGAACTCTGAATGGCTAAGGTTAGGCATTAACTCTGAATGGCTAAGGTTAGGCATTAACTCTGAATGGCTAAGGTTAGGCATTAACTCTGAATGGCTAAGGTTAGGCATTAACTCTGAATGGCTAAGGTTAGGCATTAACTCTGAATGGCTAAGGTTAGGCATGAACTCTGAATGGCTAAGGTTAGGCATGAACTCTGAATGGCTAAGGTTAGGCATTAACTCTGAATGGCTAAGGTTAGGCATTAACTCTGAATGGCTAAGGTTAGGCATTAACTCTGAATGGCTAAGTTAGGCATTAACTCTGAATGGCTAAGGTTAGGCATTAACTCTGAATGGCTAAGGTTAGGCATTAACTCTGAATGGCTAAGGTTAGGCATTAACTCTGAATGGCTAAGGTTAGGCATTAACTCTGATGGCTAAGGTTAAGGCATTAACTCTGAATGGCTAAGGTTAGGCATTAACTCTGAATGGCTAAGGTTAGGCATTAACTCTGAATGGCTAAGGTTAGGCATTAACTCTGAATGGCTAAGGTTAGGCATTAACTCTGAATGGCTAAGGTTAGGCATTAACTCTGAATGGCTAAGGTTAGGCATTAACTCTGAATGGCTAAGGTTAGGCATTAACTCTGAATGGCTAAGGTTAGGCATTAACTCTGAATGGCTAAGGTTAGGCATTAACTCTGAATGGCTAAGGTTAGGCATTAACTCTGAATGGCTAAGGTTAGGCATTAACTACTCTGAATGGCTAAGGTAAGGGTTACATTTTTGGATAGGCATAAAACAAAATATAATAAAATTACTTTCTATCAAGGATTCAAACTTGCTACCTTTGGAATCAGAGCCTGGATTTGAACTTGCAACCATTGGAATCAGGGGTCCCCTAGTGGCAGGTTTCCATGTCATCTCCCAAAGTCCTCAGTCTAATACTGACTTGTGTCACGGGTGACTTGGCTGTGATTAATCATTGCATGCTAGGAATATGGGACCAAATCCCAAACTTTTGACTACTTTAATACCATAGTGTAGCTGCCTTAGGTCTCAGTTTATGTAGTGTTGTGTTGTCTCTTGTTGTTGATGTGTGTTTTGTCCCATATTTATATTGTATTTTTTAATCCCAGGCCCCCATGGGGACTTTTGCCTTTTGGAAGGCCGTCATTGTAAATAAAATTTGTTCTTAACTGACTTTACCTAGTAATAAATAGGGTTAATAGAAATCAAATCAAATACATAAATATCGTCTTCTTCTACCTGGCCTGTTTTTCCCCGGATGTCAATATTGTGGATTCATCAACCATGGTTGAAACCGAAATAACCAAATGTATCTGTAATTGTCTATTGATCTGACTATGTGAGAGTTATATAGGCTACAAAACGTCCTAATATGCATCTCTTAAAAAAAATACAGGATTTTAATGCTGTACCAAATTCCCCTTCGATTTCCCCTGCTCTGAAGGACAATTCCTCAATGTTGATTTGCATTTTGCGTTTTGCCCATTCAATAGGTGTTTTTGTTGCCCATTAATGTCATCCTTGGTGTAGCCCTAACATGCTATTCATATATAGCAGGACAATATTTCCGTATTAAAAATAATGATATTACGTTAAACAATAGCAATAAGCATTTAGCAATACTTGTTTATAAAGGAGAACAACAAATACAACCTGTTATTTAATATATGGAAGAAGCCTCAGTCCCCGCGT